>NW_027444439.1:0-22932 GCF_048569485.1 Anomaloglossus baeobatrachus | reverse complement strand
GCTGGTGGCGGGGTTGCTGGAGGCGGCTGGCAGGTGGTGGGGTTACTGGAGGTGGCTGGCGGGGTTACTGGAGGTGGCTGGCGGGTGGGCGTGGGTCCCTGGAGGCGGCTGGCAGCTCGGAGCCAGGTTACTGTGCACATCTGTGAAGCCCATAAATAGGCCCAGGCCCCATCACACGGGAGCACGCCGGGCTACTAGCAAAGCCCAATGTGGAGCACAAGACAATCTAGTGGACCGGGGCAGAAGGAGCAGAGCCCAGACCTGGGACATTTCTCAAATATAAATTGTTTCTCGAGGTGAAAAAAGTGATCACTTGGTTATTGATTCCATAAATCGTTCTTATTAACCTCTTATTAGGTAGAGCTGAGATCTCGTATTATCTCTCCCCTCCCCCCACGTATTGCGCCCGCCGCCATCATAACGCACAGTTCTCATTAGCAAGCCGTAACGTGCCATTATTTAATCACGGCTGTCTGAGCGCTTCCTTCAGGCTTCACCCCGGTGTGATTTTCACCGTCTGGTTTATGTTGTGTTGCTTGGTTACGGCAGTGAATTGTGTCTCTTGGAATTGTCATCGGAGTATTGTGAACTTCCTCCGCTTCCCTCCTCGAGAAGCCTCCGCCGCACTCGATTTAAAGGGACATCGACCTCCAATATAAAGAGCGCTTCATTGCCCCCATAAATACCGAAAATCACACCCTCAAATACTCCTTCGTTTAGGAAAGGCATTAATTTAATCTTTCACAAAACTCCGAAAATGAGCCAGACAAAATTGTCTGCACATCTCCAATATTGTGGGTAATTAACTTGCACTGATGCTCATGCAATCTCCCCTGTGACAAGTAACAGGTGCGGGCAATATGAAAATCACACCTGAAACCAGATAAAAAGGGGGAGAAGTTGCCTCAATCTTTGCATTGGGTGTCTGTGTGTGTCACACTAAGCATGGAGAACAGAAAGAGGGGAAGAGAACTGTCTGAGGACCTGAGAACCAAAATTGTTTGAAAAATATTAACAATCTCTAGGTTACAAGTCCATCTCCAGAGATCTTGATGTTCCTTTGTCCTCCAAGACATTTACAACCCATGGCACTGTTTATAATCTCCCTTGTCGTGGACGGTAGAGAAAATTTGATTGGTTGTAACGCAGGACAGTCCAGATGGTGGATGCCCTAATCAAGGTCTAGAGAAATTCCAGCCGTCCTGCAGCTCAGGGGCATCAGTGTCAGCGCGAACTGTCCATCCACATCTAAATGACATGAAACATTATGGAAGAGACCCAGGAGGACCCCACTGCTGACAAAGAGACAGAAAAAAGCCAAAATGTAAGTGAGTAAGCAAAATCCTTCTGGCAAAGCGTCTTGTGGACAGATGAGACCAAAATGGAGCTTTTTGGTAAAGCGCATCATACGGTTTACTGAAAACAGAATGAAATTTACACAGTAAAGATCACAGCACCTTCAGGCACACATGGTGGAGGTCAGAGATGGTTTGGTATTGTTCTTCTGGCTATGGGTGCAGTGACTGTGTGCAAGACATCATAAAATCTGAAGATGACCAAAGGATCCTGGGTTACAATGTAGAGCTTAATGTCAGAAAGCTGAGTATAGTCCTAGGTCAGGGGTCTCCAGCAGCAGGACAATGACCTCAAATACTTCAAGAAGTCCCAGAAATGGATGGAAACAAATTGTTGGAGAGTCCTGAAGAGGCAGCAATGAGTCCGAAGCTAAACCCCAATTACACCTATGGAGAGATCTGAATAGAAGAAAAGACTCCTTCAGATATGAGAGACCTGGAGACGTTAATAAAGAAGAGTCCGAGATTCCAGGTGAGAGGAGAAAGAAGCTGTGGACGGGTATAGGGGGCGACTGATGGAAGGGATTTACTCCAATGGGTAAAGGGCGAGGAACCAAATAATATTAGGAGGGGGACAACAATTGTATCTGGACAGAATTTCACACACAAACCCCCCCAAAAATGGTCCAATTTCCCTTTTTGTTATTGTTGCAATACACACAAAGGAAATAAACAATAAAATGTCCAATTGCAATAATTTTCTGGGAAAAATACTTCATTTTCTGGAGCAATTTCAAGGGTGCAAACTTTTTTTTTTTGGCACTATTTACAAGTATTTATTTACTATAATACTGCCCCTATGTACAAGAATATAACTACTATAAGGCTATGTGCCCACGGGACTCTGTATCTGCAGATTTTTCTGCATCAAAATCCGTAGCTTTTCCCCGGAATCCGCACCTTTTCATAGGTGCGGATTTGACGCAGATTTTGCGTTTTTGTTTTTTTTTCTTTTCAATTGAATAGGCTAAATCCATGCTGCAGATTTTTTCCGCACGATTTCCGCTGCGGAAAAATCCGCAGCGTGGGCACAGCATTTCCCAAATGCCATAGAAATGGCTGGGGAGTAGCTGTGCTGCAGATTTCTGGAAAATCCGCGGCAAAATCAGCGCATTTTCCGCAACGTGGGCACATAGCCTAATACTGCCCCTATGTACAAGAATATAACTACTATAATACTGCCCCTATATACAAGAATATAACTACTATAATACTGCTCCTATGTACAAGAATATAACTACTATAATACTGCCCCCTATGTACAAGAATATAACTACTATAATACTGCCCCTATGTACAAGAATATAACTACTATAATACTGCCCCTATGTACAAGAATATAACTACTATAATACTGCCCCTATGTACAAGAATATAACTACTGCAATACTGCCCCTATGTACAAGAATATAACTACTGCAATACTGCCCCTATGTACAAGAATATAACTACTATAATACTGCCCCTATGTACAAGAATATAACTACTGCAATACTGCTCCTACAGTGCTGGTCAAAAGTATTGGCCCCCCTGCAATTCTGTCAGATAATACTCAGTTTCTTCCTGAAAATGATTGCAATCACAAATTCTTTGGTATTATTATCTTCATTTAATTTGTCTTCAATGAAAAAAAAAAAGTCAAAACGCCAAATTGGATATAATTCCACACCAAACATAAACAAGGGGGTGGACAAAAGTATTGGCACTGTTTGAAAAATCCTGTGCTGCTTCTGTAATTTGTGTAATAACAGCGCCTGTAACTTACCTGTGGCACCTAACAGGTGCTGGCAATAATAAATCACACTTGCAGCAGGTGACATGGATTAAAGTTGCCTCAGCCTCTGTCCTGTGTCCTTGTGTTACCACATTGAGCATGGAGAAAAGAAAGAAGACCAAAGAACTGTCTGAGGACTCGAGAATCCAAATTGTGAGGAAGCATGAGCAATCTCAAGGCTACAAGTCCTTCTCCAAAGACCTGACAGTTCCTGTGTCTACGGTGCGCAGTGTCATCAAGAAGTGTAAAGCCCCTGGCACTGTGTAACCTCCCTAGATGTGGAAGGGAAAGAAAAATTGACGAGAGATTTCAACACAGAACCTCGACTAACATCCAAACAAGTTCAAGCTGCCCTGCAGTCCGAGGGTACAACAGTGTCACCCCGTACTATCCGTCGGCGTCTGAATGAAAAGGGACTGCATGGTAGGATACCCAGGAAGACCCCACTTCTTACCCCGAGACATAAAAAAGCCAGGCTGGAGTTTGCCAAAACTTACCTGAGAAAGCCTAAAACGTTTTGGAAGAATGTTCTCTGGTCAGATGAGACAAAAGTAGAGCTTTTTGGGAAAAGCCATCAACATGGAGTTTACAGGAAAAAAGAGGCATTCAAAGAAAAGAACACGGTCCCTACAGTCAAACATGGCGGAGCTTCCCTGATGTTTTGGGGTTGCTTTGCTGCCTCTGGCACTGGACTGCTTGACCGTGTGCATGGCATTATGAAGTCTGAAGACTACCAACAAATTTTGCAGTATAATGTAGGGCCCAGTGTGAGAAAGCTGGGTCTCCCTCAGAGGTCATGGGTCTTCCAGCAGGACAATGACCCAATACACACTTCAAATAGCACTAGAAAATGGTTTGAGAGAAAGCAGTGGAGACTACTAAAGTGGCCAGCAATGAGTCCAGACCTGAACCCCATAGAACACCTGTGGAGAGATCTCACAATGGCAGTTTGGAGAAGGCCCCCTTCACATCTCAGGGACCTGGAGCAGTTTGCCAAAGAAGAATGGTCTAAAATTCCAGCAGAGCATTGTAAGAGACTCATTGATGGTTACTGGAAGCGGTTTGTGCGCAGTTATTTTGGCTAAAGGTTGTGCAACCAAGTATTAGGATAAGGGTGCCAATACTTTTGTCCGGCCCATTTTTGGAGTTTTGTGTGAAATGATCAATGATTTGATTTCTGTTTCATTCTCTTTTGTGTGTTTTCATTGCAAGCAAAATAAATGCAGATAATAATACCAAAGAATTTGTGATTGCAATCATTTTCAGGAAGAAACGGAGTATTCTCTGACAGAATTGCAGGGGTGCCAATACTTTTGACCAGCACTGTATATAAAGGAATATAACTACTATAATACTGCCCCTATATACAGGAATATAACTACTATAATACTGCCCCTATATACAGGAATATAACTACTATAATACTGCCCCTATGTACAAGAATATAACTACTATAATACTGCCCCTATATACAGGAATATAACTACTATAATACTGCCCCCTATGTACAAGAATATAACTACTATAATACTGCCCCTATATACAGGAATATAACTACTATAATACTGCCCCTATGTACAAGAATATAACTACTATAATACTGCCCCTATATACAGGAATATAACTACTATAATACTGCCCCCTATGTACAAGAATATAACGGTCTATAACTAATGTCCTCTAGTTGTGGACACCTTCGGTCTTCTGCCCCCTCGGTTTGCACACTGTCTGTGGACAGAGGCCGCTCTCTGCGGTATTATACCCCGGTGACTGTGTGCAGCCTCTGTGCAGATCGGACGTCTTCAGACTGAATGTCGCCTGCAGCAAGAATCGTTTGTTCATCATTTATCTTTTTGTCTTCGGCCACAAGGATTTTTTTTTCCTTTTTCAGAATAACAAGTCTCTGATTAATGTTTTTCTTAAAAGACGCTAATCCGCTCCTGGCATCTCCAGATCTTCACCTACTGCTAAAACTAGGGCACTTTTGTTACAAGGTTCAAAAAAAAAAAGTAAATGTGAAGTCACATTAAATAGCGTCTGATGTTACCGAGTCTGTGCTGAAATTCTCCAAACTCTGCAGTATAATGATGCTCTAATTCACACAGATGTACTACACCTACATGTCTTCTGCCCTGAGATAACTACAGGGGGTAGGAGAATTCTTGTACATAGGAACAGCATAATGGTTATAATCCTGTACATAGGGGCAGTATTATAGTAGTTATATTCTTGTACATAGGGGCAGTATTATAGTAGTTATATTCTTGTACATAGGGGGCAGTATTATAGTAGTTATATTCTTGTACATAGGGGCAGTATTATAGTAGTTATATTCTTGTACATAGGGGACAGTATTATAGTAGTTATATTCTTGTACATAGGGGCAGTATTATAGTAGTTATATTCTTGTACATAGGGGCAGTATTATAGTAGTTATATTCTTGTATATAGGGACAGTATTATAGTAGTAATATTCTTGTACATAGGGGGCAGTATTATAGTAGTTATATTCTTGAACATAGGGGAGCAGTATGATAGTAGTTTATATTCTTGTACATAGGGGGCAGTATTATAGTAGTTATATTCTTGTGTATAGGGGACAGTATTATAGTAGTGATATTCTTGTACATAGGGGCAGTATTATAGTAGTTATATTCTTGTACATAGGGGCAGTATTATAGTAGTTATATTCTTGTATATAGGGGCAGTATTATAGTAGTTATATTCTTGTACATAGGGGGCAGTATTATAGTAGTTATATTCTTGTATATAGGGGCAGTATTTTAGTAGTTATACTCTTGTACATAGGGAGCAGTATTATAGTAGTTATATTCTTGTACATAGGGGACAGTATTATAGTAGTTATATTCTTGTACATAGGGGCAGTATTATAGTAGTTATATTCTTGTACATAGGGAGCAGTATTATAGTAGTTATATTCTTGTACATAGGGGGCAGTATTATAGTAGTTATATTCTTGTACATAGGGAGCAGTATTATAGTAGTTATATTCTTGTACATAGGGGGCAGTATTATAGTAGTTATATTCTTGTACATAGGGGCAGTATTATAATAGTTATATTCTTGTACATAGGGGCAGTATTATAGTAGTTATATTCTTGTACATAGGAACAGTATTATAGTAGTTATATTCTTGTACATATGGGCAGTATTATAGCAGTGTAGAAATTAGTGTTGTGTTTATCTGTATTTAGTTAGATATAACAGACCCCATTATAGTAAAGTTACGTGTATTTCAGACGTTACAATGGTTTGCATTGTTTGATGATGATGATGTTGATGAGAGTTGATGTACCGTCTGATGTGGATACATTGTGTTTTTCTGGAATGCAGGTAGTTATATAACATGGAAAATAATTTGATTGTGGGAAAGTAGAACTTTGTGCGGTATATATGGTAATGATTTGGTAATTCTCCGCTTGTCCGCTATTGATCCGGGCGTTGGTTCCTTCTGGTCAGTGCGGTAATGGTTACAGATATCTCCTCTTTTGGTGGTGATTATTTTCTTGGACCTCTCTTTTCTTATTGTGGTGATTTGTGTTTTGTCCCTTCTCCTCTTGTCCAGGAGGGATCCCCACTATCCACATATGGCGGCTCTGACCCTCAACACTAATATATATTTATTTATTTTTATATTTTATTTTTGATGGGATACTCCGTGTGGGGCTCGGGCTCCGGAGCAGAAGTGTTCAGGTCTCCTGTATACTGCAGGTTCCTCCTTGTCGTTCTGTGGCCAGGGGTCCGGAGTAGAGTTGAGCGCGGTTCGTGGTTCGTGGTTCTCCAGTTCGCGGTTCGAGTGATTTTGGGCCCTGTTCTAGATCGAACTAGAACTCGAGCTTTTTGCAAAAGCTCGATAGTTCTAGAAACGTTCGAGAACGGTTCTAGCAGCAAAAAACCAGCTAAATCCTAGCTGGGTTTCCGCTGTAATAGTGTAAGTCACTCTGTGAATCACACTATTATGACATTTCAGTGTATAGTGTGCGGGAACAGCGCCTTCAGATCACTGCTGTTTCTATAATGGCGATCGCCATTTTTTTTTTTTTTTTCTTGTCTTCCTTCCCTAAGCGCGCGCGTCTTGTGGGGCGGGCCAGCATGTCAGCCAATCCCAGACACACACACAGCTAAGTGGACTTTGAGCCAGAGAAGCAACGGCATGTGTGATAGGATGTCCATGTCACATGTCCCTGCATTATAAAACCGGACATTTTCCTCCAGGACGCCATTATCTGCCTTCTGCGTCTTTGGTGTCAGACATCAGTGTCGCAGCTCCGTCCTCCTGAGTCCTATCGCCGATACAGCTGTATGCGCTCCATACACAGCGTTAGACAGCATAGGGAGAGCACTTTATAGCAGTCCTTTTAAGGGCTCAAACCGGCAGGGTCAGAGCCATAGGTGACAGGTCCTGAAAACAGCGACAGCGTCTGTGTAGCAAAGGTCAGGGATTTCCTCCCTGCATTTCACCATTAGGAGGGAATAGAAAGGCAGGCTTCCATTCCTCTACCCAGAGCCCCACAACCCTGGCACTGTACCCTCCTGTCCTCTGCACACTCCAACTCATTATAACTAAGCCATTATACTAGCAAACACTCAGTGTACCTAGTGGCATCCTATACGTGGCTATTGGACTTTGCTATAGTCCCACTAGTGCAAAGACATTTGCAGCACCTCTGCCTGCATTGCACACTCCAACTTTTTTTAAACTCAGCCATTATACTAGCAAACACTCACTGTACCTAGTGGCATCCTAAACGTGGCTATTGGACTTTTGTCTAGTCACACTAGTGCAAATCTATGTGCAGCACCTCTGCATGACAACCTCGTGCTCTGTTTTTAATAAGCTATAATGATAGCACAAAATACTGCCATTTAGTGGCATCATAGAACTGGCTGTTGTATTCCATTAGTGCCCCACTGGTGCCAAGCTATTTCTAGCACCTCTACATCACACCCTCATGCACATTTTGCTACGCTAATGTTATAGCAAACTCAGGGAATTCATTGCTGCATTTGATAATTCGGAGGGATAGAAAGTCAGGCTTCCTTTAGCTTTTCCTTCTGTTCATAGACAGCATCTCCAAGAGCAATTTCTCCTCCACGTCTAAGTGTGGAGAGGCAGCTAGTGCGCATGCGTGTGCCGATGTACCCCAGCTGCAGCATAATTACAGTGTTTCGTGTAGTGAGTATGCTCAGCCTGACTGTGTTATTCCTGACGCTAAGGCCTTGTGCGCACTAGGCGTTTTTGCCGCGTTTTTAGCGGCGTTTTTTACCGCGTTTTTGTGCTGAAAACGCAGTGACATTGCTTCCCCAGCAATGTCAATGGGTTTTCAGAAGTGCTGTCTTCACACAGCGTTTTTTTTTAGCTGCGTTTTTGTGGTGACCACAAAAACGCAGCATGTCAATTATTTCTGCGTTTTCCACTGCGTTTTTCACTCATTGAATTCAATGAGATGTTAAAAACGCAATGAATAACGCATATAGCCGCGTTTCTATGACTAAAAACGCAGCTATAAACGCAAGGGGTGGGTACTACAGTGACGTGTACAGGAAGAGGATTCCTTCTGTTGGTAAACACAGAAGCGTGAATCCTCCCGGTACCGTCACCGCTGCCTCCACCTCCCGTCCTGTGCATGTCAGCTCCGTGCGGCCCATGTCTGGGCGGGAGGTGGAGGCAGCGGCGAAAACCAAAGTGAACAGTAGAAAAAAAAAAATGTCATATACTCACCTGTCCGCAGGGTCCCGGTGCCATGCCCGCTCCCAGCTCCTCCCGGTCCCGCCGCTCTGGCTGTGTGCAGTCTCCCCGGGGCAGGACCTTGCTTGCAGGACCTGGCGGTGGATCACCTGATGCAGTCACCTGACGCATCAGCTGATCGTAGTCTCGCCGGCTTTTTCGCGCCCGGCCGGCTATCAGCTGATCCTGCCGTCAGGGGACTTCATCCCTGATTACCGGCAGCTCCGGCAGCGATCGTATAGGATCAGACTCCTGTCCAATCGATCGCTCCAGGAGCTGCCGGTCATCAGCACAGCACATAAGTGAGTATGTTTTTTTTTCTACTGATGCATCAGCTGATTGTATAATCGGCTTTTATACAATCAGCTGATGTGTGATGGGATTCACGTCCTTTAACCTGACACATCATCTGATCGCTTTGCTTTCCAGCAAACCGATCAGATGATATTGGATCCTGATTGGACGGCGCGGGACCCTGACCCAGGATTACTGCGGAGGGGGGTTTATTTCAATAAAGATGGAGTCACTAATTGTGTTGTGTTTTATTTCTAATAAAAATATTTTTCTCTGTGTTGTGTTTTTTTTTTATCTTTACTAGAAATTCATGGTGGCCATGTCTAATATTGGCGTGACACCATGAATTTCGGGCTTAGGGCTAGCTGATAATATACAGCTAGCCCTAACTCCATTATTAGGCTACTTTCACACATCAGTTTTCTGTATTCAGGCACAGTCCTTTTTTTTCCTGATCCAACGGATCCTGAAAAAAAAGTGAAAACCGTATCCACCGGATCCGTTTTTTAACGGATCCGTTATGCCGGATCCGTTAAACGGATCCGGTGGATACGGTTTGCATCCGTTTTTGCATCCTTTTCGTCCGTTTTTTGGCTGGATCCGTTTTGTTAATTACATTGGAGCATGCTCAGTTTAGAAAAACAGATCCGGCGGCCGCATCCGTTTTTTACCGCATTACGCCGGATCCGGCGTCCATAGGCTTCTATTGTAAAACACGCCGTATCGCGCCGGATCCGGCGCGATGCGTTTTTTTGCCGGACAAAAAAACGTTGCAAGCTACGTTGCCTCCGGCCGCCGCATTAACTAATTTTGCCGCATCCGGAAAAAAACGGATGCAACGCAAAGCCATCCGGTACAATCCGGTAACAATGCAAGTCTATGGGGAAAAAACGGATGCGGTACCGGATCCGTTTTACCCGTTTTTTTCCGGATTGAACCTGATGGCAAAAAACTGATGTGTGAAAGTAGCCTTACCTAGCTAGCCACCCGTCACCAGGGCAGCTAGAAGAGTTGGATACAGCGCCAGAAGATGGCGCTTCTATGAAAGCGCCATTTTCTGGGGTGGCTGCGGACTGCAATTCGCAGTGGGGGTGCCCAGAAAGCATGGGTACCCTGCACTGTGGATTCCAATCCCCAGCTGCCTAGTTGTACCCGGCTGGACTCAAAAATTAGGCGAAGCCCACGTCATTTTTTTTTTTTAATTATTTCATGAAATAATTAAAAAAAAAAAGGGCTTCTCTATATTTTTGGTTCCCAGCCGGGTACAAATAGGCAGCTGGGGGTTGGGGGCAGCCCGTACCTGCCTGCTGTACCCGGCTAGCATACAAAAATATGGCGAAACCCATGTCATTTTTTTTTTCTTTTTGGGCAAAAAACTGCATACAGTCCTGGATGGAGGATGCTGAGCCTTGTAGTTCTGCAGCTGCTGTCTGCTCTCCTGCATACACTAGTGAATGGAGGATGCTGAGACTTGTAGTTCTGCAGCTGCTGTCTGCTCTCCTCCATACACTAGTGAATGGAGGATGCTGAGACTTGTAGTTCTGCAGCTGCTGTCTGCTCTCCTGCATACACTAGTGAATGGAGGATGCTGAGACTTGTAGTTCTGCAGCTGCTGTCTGCTCTCCTGCATACACTAGTGAATGGAGGATGCTGAGACTTGTAGTTCTGCAGCTGCTGTCTGCTCTCCTGCTTACACTAGTGAATGGAGGATGCTGAGACTTGTAGTTCTGCAGCTGCTGTCTGCTCTCCTCCATACACTAGTGAATGGAGGATGCTGAGACTTGTAGTTCTGCAGCTGCTGTCTGCTCTCCTGCATACACTAGTGAATGGAGGATGCTGAGACTTGTAGTTCTGCAGCTGCTGTCTGCTCTCCTGCATACACTAGTGAATGGAGGATGCTGAGACTTGTAGTTCTGCAGCTGCTGTCTGCTCTCCTGCATACACTAGTGAATGGAGGATGCTGAGACTTGTAGTTCTGCAGCTGCTGTCTGCTCTCCTGCATACACTAGTGAATGGAGGATGCTGAGACTTGTAGTTCTGCAGCTGCTGTCTGCTCTCCTGCATACACTAGTGAATGGAGGATGCTGAGCCTTGTAGTTCTGCAGCTGCTGTCTGCTCTCCTGCTTACACTAGTGAATGGAGGATGCTGAGACTTGTAGTTCTGCAGCTGCTGTCTGCTCTCCTGCATACACTAGTGAATGGAGGATGCTGAGACTTGTAGTTCTGCAGCTGCTGTCTGCTCTCCTCCATACACTAGTGAATGGAGGATGCTGAGACTTGTAGTTCTGCAGCTGCTGTCTGCTCTCCTGCTTACACTAGTGAATGGAGGATGCTGAGACTTGTAGTTCTGCAGCTGCTGTCTGCTCTCCTGCATACACTAGTGAATGGAGGATGCTGAGACTTGTAGTTCTGCAGCTGCTGTCTGCTCTCCTGCTTACACTAGTGAATGGAGGATGCTGAGACTTGTAGTTCTGCAGCTGCTGTCTGCTCTCCTGCTTACACTAGTGAATGGAGGATGCTGAGACTTGTAGTTCTGCAGCTGCTGTCTGCTCTCCTGCTTACACTAGTGAATGGAGGATGCTGAGACTTGTAGTTCTGCAGCTGCTGTCTGCTCTCCTCCATACACTAGTGAATGGAGGATGCTGAGACTTGTAGTTCTGCAGCTGCTGTCTGCTCTCCTCCATACACTAGTGAATGGAGGATGCTGAGACTTGTAGTTCTGCAGCTGCTGTCTGCTCTCCTGCATACACTAGTGAATGGAGGATGCTGAGACTTGTAGTTCTGCAGCTGCTGTCTGCTCTCCTCCATACACTAGTGAATGGAGGATGCTGAGACTTGTAGTTCTGCAGCTGCTGTCTGCTCTCCTCCATACACTAGTAAATGGAGGATGCTGAGACTTGTAGTTCTGCAGCTGCTGTCTGCTCTCCTGCTTACACTAGTGAATGGAGGATGCTGAGACTTGTAGTTCTGCAGCTGCTGTCTGCTCTCCTGCATACACTAGTGAATGGAGGATGCTGAGACTTGTAGTTCTGCAGCTGCTGTCTGCTCTCCTGCATACACTAGTTCTGCAGCTGCCTGCTCTCCTGCATACAATGAACATTTTGAAGAAGGAAATGACATCAGACCTTTTTTTTTTTTTCCATCAACAATCTTTAATGGCATTGTGCACTGATTAAAAACGCAGTGAGCAAAAACGCAGCAAAAAACGCACAAAATCGCGGCAAAAACGCATGCGTTTTTGTCGCGTTTTTTAGCCGCGGGTGCGTTTTTTTAGACAAAAACGCACAAAAACGCAGCGTGAAAAAAACGCCTAGTGCGCACATAGCCTAAGTCTTCTTTTTGGGATACAGCGCATGCTCCCACACTAAGTGTGAAAAGCCTCTTTGCACAGGTGCTTGCATTCCGTGCCGGGTCTAAGTCCTGTTTTGTGCCTAGACACCATGCTAAAGCTGATAGTCTTTTTTCAGAGACTGTATTTCATGCTACTGAGCATGCTCAGGCACTTCCTGCATCAGAGACTAGGTCCGGTAATGAACTCTTTGGCCCTGGCCCTGATGTGGGGGTCCCATATAGACCACCGGGCATCAGGTGTCCTCCCAAATGGCTTGCAGAGGTCCGCCCCTATGACTTGTCACCGCATTATTGATGCTCAGACGATGACTGGTGAGGTGTTTGGGTCATGGCAGCCATGAGGTCATCATTGAAGTTGCGTTTCCAAATAGGACGCTAGTTATGCCACTCATGACGTGTCACTCTGCTTTTGTCTCCAGGAGGTGCAATGTGGTTCACCCTGGTTTGGGGCGGACCCAGGTTATAAAAGGGGCTGGAGCCAACAAGGAGGTGCGCAGTCTTCTATTATGCTCCGAAAGAGCACACCTCCATGTGTTGAACCCATTGCGGCTTTAGGCCAGAGGTAGGCAGGGATAGGGTGGTGGATGCAGGCCGCCACCACAGTTGGTAACGCAGAACGGTTAAGACCAGCTCCTGTCCTACCAGTCCTGCTTGTACAGCCCAGTGGCATTAACAGGCCTGCTGCTGCTGATGCGCCTGCTGTCCACAGGTGTGGCCCCTACGCACACGGTCAGCGTACTCAATGGCCCCTGTGATGTTAACAGGGAGTTCCTGGGCTGGGTGGGCATGTGGACCCTGTGACGCTAACAGGGCTCACAGTCTCCAGATCCGAATGGCGTCTAACTCGGTTCAGGCTACTATTAGTTTCATAGCCACACAGCTCTGTATCCTCCACCGAACCTTCCAGTTGCCAACCTCTCCTTTTCCATCTGGGAGCACGGTGGACACTGACTGCTGATGGGGATATATACCTTTCTCTTTCTTTTCTTATTAATTTTCGTTATATAGCGGTAACATAGTATATACCACTTTATCCAAATCTGCCAGTCCCACCGTAACAGATGGTGTTTCTTCAGCAAATGTTACTGTTGCTTAACCACCAAATCCACGGACCAAAACTTTTTCCCCTTTCCAACACACCTGTTCCCCTTTCCAACAGCATCTGTCCTTTTTCAACTCATTTTGGGATATGACCAAAAGTGCAACTGTGCAGGGACACCGTACTCAACGCCATCTCAGCACAGCAGCCATCCCTCGGTCCCTCAGATGTGGACAAGGAAAAGACCATTTCCTCCTATCCATGACAAAGCGTTGAGATTCACTCTGTGCAGCACTGGTGTTTAGTGGACAAGTAGATCTAAGATTGCGTACCACATTCTGCAGATACTCCTGTATACGTGCGTCCCTTTCTATGGCAGGAATTATTTCGCCAAATTTTGTCTTGTACCGGGGATGTAACAGTGTGGCAACCCAGTATTCCGCATTACTTTGAATTCATACAATCCGAGGGTCATGTAGGTAGTGCAGCAAGAAGGCGCTCATGTGTCTTGTGCATCCAGGAGGACCAAGTCCTTGGTGTGTTGGTGGCAGAGAGGTGAGAATCGTGCATCCTTCCTCTGCCCTCTACCCACAACCTCGCACAACCGAAATGTGAGCAAGCTCTCACTCATCTGCTGAGTCTTCCATGCCCATCGCAAGTTCGTCCTCCATTTCTTCATGGGCTCCTGCACTTTCATCAACACTTTTTGCTGATACTATGCGCCCTTGTTAATCCCTCTCCCTCACCATGACTGCCGCATAGGTGCCGCTGACCATCTGGACCTCGTAGATCTTGTTATCCCTTCCGCATATGACTCCTCCTGTACTTCCTCCCCTTCCTCTTGCCCCAACACCTGACTCCGAATAATGCTTACAGTGCGCTCCATCATGTAGATGACCAGAATTGTCACGCTGAGAATGACATTGCCAGTGCTAAACATCTTCGTCGACATTTCAAAACTGTGTAGCAGGGTGCATAGGTCCTTGATCTGACACCACTCCAGCAGCGTGATCTGCACCACCTCTGGATCAAGTTATCCCAGGCTATATGTCATACCGTATTTCAGCAGGGCTCTGCGGTGCTGCCACACACGCTGCAACATGTGCAGATTCCAATTCCTGCGTGTCGGAACATCGCATTTCCGGCGTTTAACTGCCAGACCCTAAGACTTCCGGAGTGATGAAAGTTGTTGAGCTGCTGTGTGCGCACGATGGAAGTGAGCACATAGCGAGCGTGCCCGCTGCACAAGGCCATGTAGGCCGTGATGGTGTTTTAAAAATTGCTGGAGAATTCGGTTCAACACGTGAGCCATAAAAGGCACGTGTGTCACATTGCCCTGAGGATGGCCCGCAGCCAGGTTTGCATCATTGCCGCACACGGCTGTTAAGTCACCAACGGAGTCCGCTCCGTCAATTTGTACTCCGGTCGCCAGGTGACAACGTGTTCCTTTCATGCATAGTGCTGATGGGAAAGGAGTCGATGCCAGCGGCGCAGGTGGACGCAGGTTATGGTCACCCACTGGGCTGCATTACCTTGACAGATGCAGAATCTCTGGCTGAATGTAGCTGGTGGGTATCTCACAGATGAAATACCATCATTCAGCTACAACCAATGGGAAGACACCACACCCTTTTTTATGCCCATCCTGTCTGCAGACCACTGCCAGACATAGCTATGAACCTCTGGTTAATTTTACCCCCAGTTCAGTTTTATGATTTTGTGTGCTTGTTACCTGACTACTTTTCCTGCTTGCTGTTTATGTACCTTGTTGGCCGATCCGCATTTCACCTCTGCTTGTTTTCTGATTAAGTCCTGGCCGTCCCATTCTGTTCCTGTTCCTCAATTAATGTTTTGACCCTGCCTGACTACTATTCTCTGTAATAGCGGTGTGACTCACATTTCCCATACATTTCAAAGTAAAACTTTGACCGCCTGATGGCATTGAGCTCTGCTGCCAGCATAGTAAGGAGGTGTGTGGTAGTCCTTGTGCGCAGTTACAAGAAAGGGTGGCCTGACCACACAGGGTTTGCGCCAAGGTGGAGGACCCACACGAGGTTGAAGAGGCAGAAGCAGTGTATTAACTTCTACATACAGAAGAAGGATTGAAACAACTCGTGGGGACGGCAAGACTTGTACAGCAGACCCTTCTCCATCTCTCACCATAGTTTGCCAGTGCCCAGTCAGTGACATGTAATGACCCTGTCTATGCTTACTGGTCCAAGTATCTGTGTTGAAATGCACCCTGTCGCACACAGATTTTCTCAAGGAAGAGGTGATGTTGTGTGCGACATGCTGGTGTAGCGCGGGCATGCTTTTCTTGGAGAAGCAGTGGTGATTGGGCATCTGGTACTGGGGCACAGCGACAGACATAAGGTCTCTAAAATCCTGTGTGTCCACTACGCGTAAAGGCAGCATTTCGGTAGCCAACAGCTTACAGAGGGATAGAGTCAACCTCTTAGCTTTGTCATGGGTCGCAGTAAGTGGCCTTTTATTTGACCACATCTGAGGGACAGAGATCTGGCTGCTGTGTGTAGACGGTGTTGAGTAGGGTGTCCCTGGAAAAATGCAGGTTTGTGAGGAAAGTGCAGGCGGAGACATGATGTTGCCTTCATCTTGCCTTCAGATCTGTTCATCTTGTATCATTTTTAAAAAACACAGCAAGCAAGGGTTACTCCAAGCGGAGTCTACCTTTTTTCCCAAAATTGGGCACAGACACCTCATCAGTGGCAGCACTTGGGCCCTAGTTGCAAACAGGATGTTTTGATTTGCATCAAGCACATTCAAAAATACGCCATAATTAACCGTCCCCAGCATGACACCGGGGTAGGTAGATAAAGTCTTTGCTGACCCATGACTTGGTCATCTTGGCTCCTTTTAAAAACAATGTAAGCAAGGGTTACTCAAAGCGGAGCCTCCCTTTTTTCCAAAAATTGGGCCCCACACACACCCACCCCTTCAGTGGCAGCACTTGTGCCCTAGTTGTACACTTCACAGCTAGATTTGCATCAAGCACATTCCAAATCCAGAAGCATTTACTCTCCCCAGGATGACACAGGGGTAGTAAATTCCTTCTGGATCCATGACTTGTTCATTTTGATGAACGTCAGTCTGTCCACATTGTCACTGGACAGACGCGTGCGCTTATCTGTCAGCACACACCCAGCAGCACTGAAGACACGTTCAGAGACAACGCTGGCAGCTGCACACGACAAAATCTCCAAGGCGTAAGTTGCGAGCTCTGGCCATTTTTGTAGGTTTGAAGCCCAAAAGGAGCAAGGCTCCAGTTGCACAGTCATGGCATCGATGTTCATTTGGAGATACTCCTGTATCATCCTCTCCAGCCGTTGACTATGTGTCAGACTTGTTGTCTCTGGTGGCCTTGCAAAAGAGGGTCTAAAAAAATTATGAAAAGATTCCATAAAATTGCTGTTACCAGCACCAGATACGGTCCTTCTGGTACGGGTAGACTGTTGAAGATGACGAGACCGTCCCATGTTTGTCAAGTTACAACTGGGAGATTCACTCCCTGCACCTGCACGGTTGTTTGGTGGAAAAGCGGATCTAAGATCGAGTAACAGCTTCTGCTGATACTCCTGCATACGTGCGTCCCTTTCTATGGCTGGAATTATGTCACAAAATTTGGACTTGTACCGGGGATCTAATAGTGTGGCAATCCAGTAGTCATCATCACTTCTAATTTTGACAATACGAGGGTCATGTTGGAGGTAGTGCAGCAAGAAGGCGCTCATGTGTCTTGCGCAGCCATGCGGACCAAGTCCACGCTGTGTTTGTGGCATAGAGGTGCTAACCGTTCTTTCTTCCTCTGACATCTCCCCCCAACCTCTTTCAACTGAAATTTGACCAAGCTCCCCCTCATCTGCTGAGTCTTCCATGTCCATGGACAGTTCGTCCTCCATTTCTTCATGTCCTCCTGCACCTTCCTCAACATTTCGCCTGCTACTATGCGCCCTTGTTGATCCCTGTCCCCCATGGTCCCATGCCTGCTGCGTTGGTGATGATGAACGTCTGGACCTTGGTGATGTTGTCTCTTGCGCATATGAATCCTCTTGTAGTTCCTCCCCTTCCTGTTGTTCCACCCCCTGACTCCGAATAGTGTTTAGCGTGTGCTCCAGCATGTAAATGACTGGAATCGTCATGCTGATAATGGCATTGTCAGCGCTAAACATATTCGTCGCCATGTCGAAACCGTGCAGAAGGGTGCCTAGGTCCTTGATCTGAGACCACTCCATCAGGGTGATCTGCCCCACCTCTGCATCTCGTTGGCCCAGGCTATACGTCATGACGTATTGCACCAGGGCACGGCGGTGCTGCCACAGTCGCTGTAACATGTGGAGAGTTGAATTCCAGCGTGTCGCCACATCGCATTTCAGGCGATGAACCGGCAGGCCGAAAGACTTCTGGAGCGATGCAAGTCGCTCAGCTGCGGCGCTTGAACAGCGGAAGTGAGCAGACAGTTTTCGTGCCCTGTTCAGAAGGCCATCTAGGCCGGGATAGTGTGTTAAAAATTGCTGGACAACAAGGTTCAACACGTGAGCCATACAAGGCACGTGTGTCACCTTGCCCAGGCGAAGGGCCGCACCCAGGTTTGCAGCATTGTCGCACACGGCCTTACCAGGCTGCAGGTTGAGTGGAGACAACCATTTATTAAACTCGGACCGCAGAGCTGACCACAACTCCTCAGCTGTGTGACTCTTATTCCCAAGACATGTCAAGCTAAAGACCGCCTGATGCCATTGCGCTCTGCTACCAGCATAGTAATGAGGGGTGCGTGATTCCTTCTGCGCAGTGAGAACGCTGGTGGCCTGACCAGGCAGGCTTGGGGCGGAGGTGGAGGACCCAGATGAGGTGGAGGATGCAGAAGCAGTGGCGGAACTTGGACAGAGGATTGACACACAAGTCGTGGGGACGGCAAGACTTGTGCAGCAGACCCTTCACCATCTATCACCATAGTTACCCAGTGCCCAGTCAGCGACATGTAACGTCCCTGTCCATGCTTACTGGTCCAAGTATCGGTGGTGAAATGCACCCGTTGACACACAGAGTTTCTCAAGGAAGCGGTGATGTTGTGTGCGACATGCTGGTGTAGCGCGGGCACACCTTTCTTAGAGAAGTAGTGGCGACTGGGCATCTGGTACTGGGGCACAGCGACAGACATAAGGTCTCTAAAATCCTGTGTGTCCACCAGGCGGAAAGGCAGCATTTCGGTAGCCAACAGCTTACACAGGGATAGAGTCAACCTCTTAGCTTTGTCATGGGTCGCAGGAAGTGGCCTTTTATTTGACCACATCTGAGGGACAGAGATCTGGCTGCTGTGTGTAGACGGTGTTGAGTAGGGTGTCCCTGGAAAAATGCAGGTTTGTGAGGAAAGTGCAGGCGGAGACATGATGTTGCCTTCATCCAACGTTGGTGCTATCGATGTTTGAGAGAGCTGTACACAATCACTTGTTTCCCCTTCCAAACCAACTGACGACCTACCAAGCAAACTGCCTTCTGCGGTTACAGTGGTGGAAGTTGTGGGTGGAAAAACAGGTGTGACAGCTGTCCCCACAGTCCTAGAAGATGATGAGCGCGCGGATGCACTGGAAGGGGCAGGCGGTGGATGGTTCGCTCCGCTAGGCCGCATTGCAGCACGGTGAGCTTCCCACCGGGCCATATGATATTTATTCATGTGACGATTCATGGAAGAAGTTGTCAAACTGCTGAGGTTTTGACCTCTACTAAGATAACCATGCCAAATGTTACAGATCACATAATTTGGGCGATCTTTTTTTATGTCAAAAAAGGACCAGGCTAGGCAAGGCTTAGAGGCCATGCGACCTGTTGATCCACCCCGAATAATGCTCAGAGGCAGAGTGGTGGCTGAGGATGCAGTTGTAGACGTGCTAGCAGTGCTCCGACTGTGTCCAGGAAGGCGCAAGGTTACTTCGACGTCGGTTGCATCCTCCTCCACCGCCTCTGTTGACCTCCTCGAGTGTCTGACTGTGGGTTGACAGTAGGTGGGATCTAGAACTTCATCATCAATTGTTGTTTGCACTCCCCTCCCCCTCAGACCGAGCCTCTTCTTGCCCTGACCGAATATTTAAGTTGTCATCCCAATCGGGTATCTGCGTCTCATCTTCATCAGTATGTTCCTCATTGTCTATAACCACAGGTGTTGGAAAGGCAGCATTTTGGTAGCCAACAGTTTGCAGATGATGAAAGTCAACCTCCAAGCCATGTCATGCCCTTCTAAAAGCATGTAAAACACAGCGAGGGGACTCCTACCACAGTCTCCCTCGTTTCCACTAACTGGGCCACACACACCCCACTTGACTGGCATCGGTTGAGCCCCCTTTTGAAAAAGAAAAAGATACTTTGCATGAAGCACTCTCAAAAATACGCGTGCCTTTCCCGTCCCCTGGCTGACCCAGGGGAAGAAAAGTCCTCTGAGAGCCATGTCCACATTGTCAGTGGACAGACACATGTGCTTATCTGCCAGCAGACCCCCAGCAGCACTGAAGACAGGTTCCGAGAGAACGCTGGCTGCAGGACACGACAAGATCCCCAAGGCGTACGTGGCGAGCTCAGGCAATTTATCAAGATTAGAAGCCTAAAATGAGCAGGGCTCAAGTTGCACAATAATAGAATCGATGTTTCCTTGCATATACTCCTATATCTGTGTGTCCTCCTCTTTTTCCTTGTCCAGCTCTTTTGTTTTCACATGAGTATATGTCCTTGTCACTTTCCCATGTGTTGTGAGTTGTTTGTCACCTTTTGGACACCTTTTGAGGGTGTTTTTCTAGGTGTTTTTCTGTGTTTGTGATTGCCTGCCATTGTTTCCTATGCAGTTCGAGTTCGGTTCGACGAGCCGAACTCGAACGGGACCTCCGTTCGGCGAACCGACCTCGAGCCGAACCGGGACCGGTTCGCTCATCTCTAGTCCGGAGCAGACGTGTATGGGTCTCCTGTGCTGCATCCTGCAGGTTCCTCCTTGTCGTTCTGTGGCCAGGGGTCCGGAGCAGACGTGTATGTGTCTCCTGTATTCTGCAGGTTCCTCCTTGTTTTGTGGCCCGGGGTCCGGAGCAGACGTGTTTGGGTCTCCTGTGCTGTATCCTGCAGGTTCCTCTTTGTTCTGGGGTCCGGAGCAGACGTGTTTGGGTCTCCTGTGCTGCATCCTGCAGGTTCCTCCTTGTCGTTGTGTGGCCAGGGGTCCGGAGGAGACTTGTTCAGGCTCCTGTATTCTGCAGGTTCCTCCTTGTGGTTCGGGGGTCCGGAGCAGACGTGTTCAGGCGCCTGTATTCTGCAGGTTACTCCTTGTGGTTCTGTGGCTCGGGGTCCGGAGCAGACGTGTATGGGTCTCCTGTGTTCTGCAGGTTCCTCCTTGTTCTGTGGCCAGGGGTCCGGAGCAGACGTGTTCAGGTCTCCTGTATCCTGCAGGTTCCTCCTTGTTGTTCTGTCGTCCGGAGCAGACGTGTTCGGGGGTCCTGTATCCTGCAGGTTACTCCTTGTGGTTCTGTGGCTCAGGGTCCGGAGCAGACGTGTTCAGGCTCCTGTATTCTGCAGGTTCTTCCTTGTGGTTCTTTGATCCCCTCCCCGGGGCGATGCAGCAGATGTTCTGTGATTCTGCGCTGCGCCCCAGCTGTGCTCCCAGCGTCTCCAGCAATGTCCCCGCACCTTCATCCATCAGGATGTTCCATATTACGTCTGTACCATCCATCTTATGTGTCAGGGGGTTTCATGGGCTCCCAGGTGCCGTCCCCTCGTTATCAATATGCTAATCTCTGTCATGTATATAATGGGCCACACGTCACCCCCGCCCCCTCCTCCGTATGTTGTCCCCATAATAAAGGATGCAGTGTTCATGTTCACAGGTCGTGGTTTTCTTTTTGTTTGCTGCATCCTCATCTAATGGAATCCAAAATAATTGTGTCTGGATGAGGCCCTATTTGTCTTATAGACCATTTCTCCTCTTCACATTGCATTACCGCAGCAGCTATGGGGTGTACTATCAGGTTCTGCAATGGCTGCAGAGTGTAGCGGGAGGTTCTGCTGGGGGCAGGGGGGTTTGTAGCGGGAGGTTCTGCCCAGGAGCAGGGGGGGGGGTTGTAGCGGGAGGTTCTGCCCAGGAGCAGGGGGGGGGGGTTGTAGCGGGAGGTTCTGTTGTGGGGCGGGGGGGTTGTAGTGGGAGGTTCTGTTGTGGGGCGGGGGGGTTGTAGCGGGAGGTTCCGTTGTGGGGCGGGGGGGGTTGTAGCGGGAGGTTCTGTTGTGGGGCGGGGGGGTTGTAGCGGGAGGTTCTGTTGTGGGGCGGGGGGGTTGTAGCGGGAGATTCTGTTGTGGGGCGGGGGGGTTGTAGCGGGAGATTCTGTTGTGGGGCGGGGGGGTTGTGGCGGGGGGGTTGTTGCGGGGGGGGGGGTGTTCTGCCTGGATGGGGGCTATAGTGGGAGCTCTGCTGTGGGGGGATTGTGGCGGGAGGTCCTGTTTTATGCGAGACTGCTGGAGTGTTGTAGCGGGAGTTTTTGGTTTTGCTTTGAATGTTCGAGAAAACTTTGGCTACGTTCACACATTGAATTTTTGGAGAGTTTTTTTTTATTTTTTTTTTTCCTGACTGGAGAGTGCTGCGTTCTTCACATCTGCAGCTTGTTCTTTCCACGTTGCTGCAGTATTTTGCTATGAAGACATGGGGGAAAAAAAATTCCTCAACCATGTGTTTTTGATAAAACACAAATGACGCATGTAATTGGCACCAAAAAATACCCCCATAACAACAAAATCTGCTTTACTGCCGAAAGAGCAGAAGAAAAAAATACTGCAAACCACAACGTGTGAACAGGGCTTTGGGCTGTAGACTTTGGTGCAGCTGATAAGGCTTCAGGAAGACCCTGGCGCTCCTGTCCCTGGCGCTCCTGTCCCTGGCGCTCCTGTCCCTGGCGCTCCTGTCCCTGGCGCTCCTGTCCCTGGCGCTCCTGTCCCTGGCGCTCCTGTCCCTGGCGCTCCTGTCCCTGGCGCTCCTGTCCCTGGCGCTCCTGTCCCTGGCGCTCCTGTCCCTGGCGCTCCTGTCCCTGGCGCTCCTGTCCCTGGCGCTCCTGTCCCTGGCGCTCCTGTCCCTGGCGCTCCTGTCCCTGGCGCGGCTCTGCCTCCTGCTTTGGATTGATTACATATTGACAGAACCTTGAGTCAAGGCCTCAAAACTGAAGAGAACCACCATTCTTTACACTGCAGGCAGGAAAATGCAGCGCTTGTCCTGTGTCGGTCAGTTACGTCCGTACAGGACTGATTCCCGCTGATCCTCGCCTGACGCTGTTGGACTTTCAGAAGCTGCAGACATTTTTTGTTTTTCGTTCTTTAAACCTCCCCCTGAGCGCTGCTCCGA
>NW_027444438.1:0-222292 GCF_048569485.1 Anomaloglossus baeobatrachus | reverse complement strand
TTACCTGCCTCCCAGCCGCTATGAGGAAGGAAGGAGGTGGGCGGGATGTTCCGGCCACTCATCTCCGCCCCTCCGCTGCTATTGGGCGGTCGCTCAGTGACGTCGCTGTGACGCCGCACGGACCGCCCCCTTAGAAAGGAGGCGGTTCGCCGGTCACAGCGACGTCGCCGGTCAGGTAAGTATGTGTGACGGGTCTGGTCGGTGTTGTGCGGCATGGGCAGCGATTTGCCCGTGTCGCGCAACAGATGGGGCGGGTACCCACACTAGCGATATCGGGACCGATATCGCAGTGTGTAAAGTAGCCTTTAGTCACATGACCAAGACTGTATCTGTGTCCCTACAACACACTTGAGACAAATGTGTGTGTGAGCCTGCATTGTGGGGTATATATAATATATTATAGAGCTGGGAAGGATCATTCTAAGCAGTGAGCTGTTCCAGTATTTGTAGGAAAATACCCAGTAGAAGCATCAAACACAGCACCAATACCTCCCATCAGTATCCCACCACAGTGCCATGTAACCTATGCCCTACACTCCCATCTACACCAATACTATACAGGCACAAACTAGTATATCTGACTAAAAGCCCCCAAAATATGAAGAACGGCCTATAGTTGAGTGTGGATATAAAATCTATGTGAGCAGAGCTAGAATAGAAATCACTGATCGCATTGAAGTCATTCTGACCATAAATCACCATGATATCAAGGTGAGGAGTTGTGTGTTACTGCTGGGAGGAAAGGGTTAACAGTGGAATATTAAGGTGCATTTCTGTGTGCAGTGTTACTAGTCAATGTAACAATTCAATATGAGCTGCTCTTGGTGCCGGGGGAGGGAGATGCTCTCCTGAGCAAGATAGATGGGGAATGAACATGATATCTATATAGTGTAAGGCAGGGGGTCTCAAACTCGGCTGGGTGTATGGGCCGCACAGAGGAAAAAAATAATTTGGGGGGCTGCATTCTTTGCAGGACAAAGTGACATTTTTATTGGTACCATATATATATATTTTTTTCACACACCTTTGGATGACTGATTTTCAACATTTTTCACTTGTTTATTATAACAAATGTGCACATTCTTTGGTTAAATCTAAAAAAAAAAAATTTGATGTTAAAAAAAAGTCATGCCTTATTTTGTTTTTTTTTACATTTTATCCCTTTCTTTTAACTAATAGTGTTACAATTATGACGCTAGCGTTTTGTGAAGGGAATGCTTTGCCTACTTCCGTGACTATGGCCTTCCGGAACTGCTGCATTTTGGCTGACCTCTCCGCCTCGGGAATAAGAGACATAAAGTTCTCCTTGTAGCGTGGGTCTAACAGTGTTACCAACCAGTAATGATTGTCGGCCAAGATGTTCTTAACGCGAGGGTCACGAGACAGGCAGCTTACCATAAAGTCATCCATGTGCGCCAGACTCTTAACAGCCATCACTTCAGTATCCAGACCAACACGATGACTGAACATGCTGTCCTCCTCCTTCTCCTCCTCCTCCTCCTCCTCCTCCTCCTCCTCCTCCTCATCATCTACCTTGTCCTCTGGCCAGCCACGCTGAACTGAGCATATGATTGGTATGCATGTCATATCCTCAATTTGGCCGGAGAGTTGCTCCATGTCTTCATCCTCCTCCTCGTCATAGTCCTCCACTGCACGTTGTGATGAGACGAGGCTGGACTGTGTGTTATCACCCACACCCACTACTGTTTCTTGCTCCAACTCATCGTGTTCCGCCTGCAATGCATCATGTTTGGTTTTGAGCAGAGACCGTTTTAGAAGGCAGAGAAGCGGTATGGTGACGCTAATAATGGCGTCATCGCCGCTCACCATCTTGGTGGAGTCCTCAAAGTTTTGGAGGATGGTACATAGGTCGGACATCCATCTCCACTCCTCAGGTGTTATGTGTGGAGTTTGACCCATTTCCCGACGGCTTAGGTGATGCAGGTACTCAACAACTGCCCTCTTCTGCTCACATATCCTGATCAACATGTGCAGAGTTGAATTCCAACGCGTGGGGACATCACACACCAGTCTGTGAGCCGGAAGATGCAAACGACGCTGAAAGCCGGCAAGGCCGGCTGAAGCAGTAGGTGACTTTCGAAAATGTGCAGACAGGCAGCGAACTTTTACCAGCAGATCAGACAGCTCTGGGTATGACTTTAGAAACCGCTGAACCACGAGGTTGAGCACATGGGCCATGCATGGAACATGTGTCAGCTGGCCTCGCCTCAAAGCCGCCACCAGGTTCCGGCCATTGTCACACACAACCTTTCCTGGCTTTAGGTTCAGAGGTGTTAGCCAGTGATCTGCATGCTGTTTTAGAGCTGTCCACACCTCTTCTGCATTGTGGGGTTTGTCACCTATGCAGATTAGCTGCAGCACAGTCTGTTGCCGCTTCGCCGAGGCAGTGCTGCAGTGCTTCCAGCTTGGGACTGGTGTGGAGGGTAAAGTGGATGAGGATGCGCAGGAGGAGGAGGAGGCTGAAGAGCATGACATTCCGGAGCTGTAGAGTGTGGGTGAAACCCTGACTGAGGTAGGGCCTGCAAACCTTGGTGTGGGAAGGACTTGTTCCGTTCCTCGCTCAAACTGGGTCCCAGCTGGGCTGGGCTGGGTCCCTACCCGGCTGGGTAGGGCGTTGTGGGGGGTTTGTCTATCTCCGTTTGAGGTGAGTTTGTTTAAGTTAGCCTTTCTTTGGCGTTTTTTGGAGCCCTGCGGGTTGGGGAGTTGGTATCGCCCAGTAAGGCGTTCCCCGGGGGCTTGGATTGGGGTGACATTATGTCAGTGGAAAACGGAGTTGAATTTTGGATTAGGAAATCGAAAACTGATCAGAGAGGTGTGGGTAGACTAGTCCGTTTGGGGATGGTTGTGGCATCTGATATGTGCCCGTTCAAGTGTCTCGGGAATTTTCAACAGATCCGTCCGAAGGTGGATGGCCCCTTATTATGTCACGAGGATGGGTCCTTTTTATCGAGATACCAATTTGTGAGTGTTTTTAGGGCATGTTTGAAGTCGTTGGGGTTAGATCCGAAGTCTTTCGGATTGGGGCAGCGACGGAGGCCTCTATATGCGGCCTACCGGAGGAGACAGTTAAGCAGATTGGTAGGTGGAAGTCGCAGCGCTTTAAGTCGTATGTACGTCCCCAGGTGGTTGTTGGCAATTGAGGGGAAAAGGGGGGGTATTAGGGTAGCAATGGGGGGGTGAGAGTGTGTGTTTTTTGTCAATTTGGTTTGGTGAGGCAATAAAATGGTGTCGTCTGTACATTTTGTATTGCAGAAGCACCCCCTCTTCCTTCCCTGGTCTGGATCCTTGGCCACTCTTATGTGTATTGGGGAGCCCGACGAGCGGACGCGAGATGGAACGGGAGACAGCTAGGTTTTGAGAAGGACCTGGCTCTCGTGCGATGGCTCGGTGTTCGGGGGTTAGGGTGGAACAGGGTGTTGCAGGAGGTGCATAGATACGCCCGGTTGGACAGACCTCCTGACATGTTAGTGTTGCATGCCGGGGGGAATGATTTGGGTGGGCGTCCTTTTCGAATCTTGATAAAGGACATCAAACATGATTTGTTACGGTTATGGGTGTCGTTTCCAGGTCTAACGATAGTCTGGTCGGAGATAGTAGCGAGAAAGAGTTGGCAGAAAGCGCGGTCAGTTGACAGGTTGAACAAGGCGCGGGCGAAGGTTAATAGGGCGATCTCGAAGTTTGTTAGTCGGAACGGGGGTATAGCAATACGGCATGTTGAGTTGTAAAGGACGGAAGAGGAATTTTGGTTGGCTGACGGGGTACACCTTAATGCGGTGGGAACTGACTTATGGGCTCTTGGCTTGCAGGGAGGTATTGAGAGGGCCCTTTGGTTGCGGGGGGTCTCAGGCACTTGAAGGGTTTCAAGGTGCCTTCATTGTGGTGTTGTTTATTGGTGGGTCCTTGAAGTTGGTTTAAAATTGGTTCGGGGATTCATCCGGGTATGGATCCCCTCATTGGCAGAATTGATGGTCCCCTGGTGATTTTGGGGGGGAACCCCGACGGGGTATGTCGGGGCCCCTGGGGGTGTGGTTGGGGTTGACGGAGGATTAACCCTTACCATTTGGTGCTCCTGAGCCAGTGTGGGTAACGGCTGGGAGCAAGTTGAGGTTTTTTATTGCTCGGTTATGGGAATCACCAGGGTTTTGGTAGCTTCAAGGACCTTACCACATTGCAAATTTTATTGGTTATGTATTCTTGTTAATAAAATGGCTGCTATGGCCAAAATTATCCAAAGATAAATTTGTGTCTGTGTAATTACTTTTAAATAAGAAATGGGAATGGAGGTGTGGGGTATGAAAGGAAGACCGGAGTCAACAATTCCAGGGTCAAGCATGTTTATTTGCCTAAGCTTCGTTCCAGGGTAGAAAGGGTAAGAGTGCCTTTCAGAATTCGAAGTGGTCGGACTGTACGGGCCACCAAGAACTGCAGGAGAGCTTGAACATCTTCCCATGGATTTGCGACATCCTCCCTCATCAGTTACGTAGGTAAGCAGGTTCTCAGCATTGCAGCCCATTTGTTATCTTAAGTTAGTTAAGCGGGGTTAACTAACCTGTCAGTTCAGCCTCAGGTCTAAAGCAGAGGCCTGGACTCCACTCCTTACTCCTCACTCCACAACTCTCCTTAAAAACAACTGACTCCTTTTTCCTGCCCCGGGGTCTCCAGACCCCTAGGTGGGCATTTCCTTCCGTCTGGTCCTGCCCACTGGTGTGCCTGTCTTTCCCTGGGGGAGGTGACTAGGGTTTTCTGGTTGGCTTTGTGTGACTTAGGTGAGGGAAGTTGTTATGCGGGGGCCTATGTGTGACTACCTGCAGTGTCAGGGCGTCACATATGTATGTGTGTATGTCTGCTAAAGGAATCCGCACCGTCATATTTACAAACACAAAATGTTGACTCTATGCACAGAAGAGAGTCATTCTATTTACATGATTTGTGTTTTTTTACCTTTTAAAACTATCATTAAATGTTAAGTTTTAGTTAGGGATTTATGCTTCTGTCTGTCTCTCTCCCAGTCTCTGTCATCTGTCTGTCTCTGTGTGTCTCTATCTCTATCCATGTCTGTCTGTCTCTCTATCTCTGTCTGTCTCTCTGTGTCTGTCTGTCTCTCTCTCTCTTTGTGGCTGTCTGTTTCTATGTCTGTCTGTCTCTTTTCCAGGCCTGTCTCTTTTCCAGGTCTGTCTCTTTTCCAGGTCTGTCTCTTTCCCTGTCTGTCTGTCTCTTCCCCTGTCTGTCTCTTCCCCTGTCTGTCTCTTCCCCTGTCTGTCTCTGTATTTCTTTGTCTGTCTCTGTCTTTCTCTTCCCCTGTCAGTCTCTTTCCCTGTCTCTCTCTGCCTGTCTCTCTTTGTCTCTCTCTGTCTGACTCATTCCCCGTTTGTCTCTTTCCCTGTCTATCTCTGTATTTCTTTGTCTGTCTCTATCTGTCTGTCTCTCTCTGTCTGTCTCTTCCCCTGTCTGTCTCTTTCCCTGTCGGTCTGCCTTTTCTCCTGCCTGTCTCTGTATGTTTGTCTCTGTCTGTTTCCCTATCTGCCTCTGTCTCTTTCTCTGTCTCTGTCTGTCTGCCTTTTTTCCCTGTCTATCTCTGTCTGTCTCTTTCCCTGTCTGCCTCTGTCTGTTTGTCTCTGTCTCTTTCCCTGTCTGTCTATGCCTATCTGTCTCTGTCTGTTTGTCTCTCAGTCTGTGTCTGTCTCTCTCTATCTGTCTCCCCACTGACATCATATTATCTCACACATAAGCTTCTTATACTATGAATGTCCTTTGTTCTTATAGCAACCAATCACAGCTGCTATTAATAACTTGCAGCTCCCACCTCCATTCAGTTTAATGGAGGCAGGTTTTTTGGAGAGTAACTGTAAAGCGCGGGGTTAAATATTCCTGTTAAAACATAGTCTACGACGTTCCCTGAGTCACATGAGGTGTCTGCAAAATTTTGTGTTTGTAAATATGACGGTGCGGATTCCTTTAGCAGACATACACACATACATATGTGACGCCCTGACACTGCAGGTAGTCACACATAGGCCCCCGCATAACAACTTCCCTCACCTAAGTCACACAAAGCCAACCAGAAAATCCTAGTCACCTCCCCCAGGGAAAGACAGGCACACCAGTGGGCAGGACCAGACGGAAGGAAACGCCCACCTAGGGGTCTGGAGACCCCGGGGCAGGAAAAAGGAGTCAGTTGTTTTTAAGGAGAGTTGTGGAGTGAGGAGTAAGGAGTGGAGTCCAGGCCTCTGCTTTAGACCTGAGGCTGAACTGACAGGTTAGTTAACCCCGCTTAACTAACTTAAGACAACAAATGGGCTGCAATGCTGAGAACCTGCTTACCTACGTAACTGATGAGGGAGGATGTCGCAAATCCATGGGAAGATGTTCAAGCTCTCCTGCAGTTCTTGGTGGCCCGTACAGTCCGACCACTTCGAATTCTGAAAGGCACTCTTACCCTTTCTACCCTGGAACGAAGCTTAGGCAAATAAACATGCTTGACCCTGGAATTGTTGACTCCGGTCTTCCTTTCATACCCCACACCTCCATTCCCATTTCTTATTTAAAAGTAATTACACAGACACAAATTTATCTTTGGATAATTTTGGCCATAGCAGCCATTTTATTAACAAGAATACATAACCAATAAAATTTGCAATGTGGTAAGGTCCTTGAAGCTACCAAAACCCTGGTGATTCCCATAACCGAGCAATAAAAAACCTCAACTTGCTCCCAGCCGTTACCCACACTGGCTCAGGAGCACCAAATGGTAAGGGTTAATCCTCCGTCAACCCCAACCACACCCCCAGGGGCCCCGACATACCCCGTCGGGGTTCCCCCCCAAAATCACCAGGGGACCATCAATTCTGCCAATGAGGGGATCCATACCCGGATGAATCCCCGAACCAATTTTAAACCAACTTCAAGGACCCACCAATAAACAACACCACAACGAAGGCACCTTGAAACCCTTCAAGTGCCTGAGACCCCCCGCAACCAAAGGGCCCTCTCAATACCTCCCTGCAAGCCAAGAGCCCATAAGTCAGTTCCCACCGCATTAAGGTGTACCCCGTCAGCCAACCAAAATTCCTCTTCCGTCCTTTCCAACTCAACATGCCGTATTGCTATACCCCCGTTCCGACTAACAAACTTCGAGATCGCCCTATTAACCTTCGCCCGCGCCTTGTTCAACCTGTCAACTGACCGCGCTTTCTGCCAACTCTTTCTCGCTACTATCTCCGACCAGACTATCGTTAGACCTGGAAACGACACCCATAACCGTAACAAATCATGTTTGATGTCCTTTATCAAGATTCGAAAAGGACGCCCACCCAAATCATTCCCCCCGGCATGCAACACTAACATGTCAGGAGGTCTGTCCAACCGGGCGTATCTATGCACCTCCTGCAACACCCTGTTCCACCCTAACCCCCGAACACCGAGCCATCGCACGAGAGCCAGGTCCTTCTCAAAACCTAGCTGTCTCCCGTTCCATCTCGCGTCCGCTCGTCGGGCTCCCCAATACACATAAGAGTGGCCAAGGATCCAGACCAGGGAAGGAAGGGGGGGTGCTTCTGCAATACAAAATGTACAGACGACACCATTTTATTGCCTCACCAAACCAAATTGACAAAAAACACACACTCTCCCCCCCCCCATTGCTACCCTAATACCCCCCCCTTTTCCCCTCAATTGCCAACAACCACCTGGGGACGTACATACGACTTAAAGCGCTGCGACTTCCACCTACCAATCTGCTTAACTGTCTCCTCCGGTAGGCCGCACATAGAGGCCTCCGTCGCTGCCCCAATCCGAAAGACTTCGGATCTAACCCCAACGACTTCAAACATGCCCTAAAAACACTCACAAATTGGTATCTCGATAAAAAGGACCCATCCTCGTGACATAATAAGGGGCCATCCACCTTCGGACGGATCTGTTGAAAATTCCCGAGACACTTGAACGGGCACATATCAGATGCCACAACCATCCCCAAACGGACTAGTCTACCCACACCTCTCTGATCAGTTTTCGATTTCCTAATCCAAAATTCAACTCCGTTTTCCACTGACAATGTCACCCCAATCCAAGCCCCCGGGGAACGCCTTACTGGGCGATACCAACTCCCCAACCCGCAGGGCTCCAAAAAACGCCAAAGAAAAGGCTAACTTAAACAAACTCACCTCAAACGGAGATAGACAAACCCCCCACAACGCCCTACCCAGCCCAGCCCAGCTGGGACCCAGTTTGAGCGAGGAACGGAACAAGTCCTTCCCACACCAAGGTTTGCAGGCCCTACCTCAGTCAGGGTTTCACCCACACTCTACAGCTCCGGAATGTCATGCTCTTCAGCCTCCTCCTCCTCCTGCGCATCCTCATCCACTTTACCCTCCACACCAGTCCCAAGCTGGAAGCACTGCAGCACTGCCTCGGCGAAGCGGCAACAGGCTGTGCTGCAGCTAATCTGCATAAGTGACAAATCCCACAATGCAGAAGAGGTGTGGACAGCTCTAAAACAGCATGCAGATCACTGGCTCACACCTCTGAACCTAAAGCCAGGAAAGGTTGTGTGTGACAATGGCCGGAACCTAGTGGCGGCTTTGAGGCGAGGCCAGCTGACACATGTTCCATGCATGGCCCATGTGCTCAACCTCGTGGTTCAGCGGTTTCTAAAGTCATACCCAGAGCTGTCTCATCTGCTGGTAAAAGTTCGCCGCCTGTCTGCACATTTTCGAAAGTCACCTACTGCTTCAGCCGGCCTTGCCGGCTTTCAGCGTCATTTGCATCTTCCGGCTCACAGACTGGTGTGTGATGTCCCCACGCGTTGGAATTCAACTCTGCACATGTTGATCAGGATATGTGAGCAGAAGAGGGCAGTTGTTGAGTACCTGCATCACCTAAGCCGTCGGGAAATGGGTCAAACTCCACACATAACACCTGAGGAGTGGAGATGGATGTCCGACCTATGTACCATCCTCCAAAACTTTGAGGACTCCACCAAGATGGTGAGCGGCGATGACGCCATTATTAGCGTCACCATACCGCTTCTCTGCCTTCTAAAACGGTCTCTGCTCAAAACCAAACATGATGCATTGCAGGCGGAACACGATGAGTTGGAGCAAGAAACAGTAGTGGGTGTGGGTGATAACACATAGCCCAGCCTCGTCTCATCACAACGTGCAGTGGAGGACTATGACGAGGAGGAAGATGAAGACATGGAGCAACTCTCCGGCCAAATTGAGGATATGACATGCATACCAGTCATATGCTCAGTTCAGCGTGGCTGGCCAGAGGACAGGGTAGATGAGGAGGAGGAGGAGAAGGAGGAGGACAGCATGTTCAGTCATCGTGTTGGTCTGGATACTGAAGTGATGGCTGTTAAGAGTCTGGCGCACATGGATGACTTTATGGTAAGCTGCCTGTCTCGTGACCCTCGCGTTAAGAACATCTTGGCCGACAATCATTACTGGTTGGTAACACTGTTAGACCCACGCTACAAGGAGAACTTTATGTCTCTTATTCCCGAGGCGGAGAGGTCAGCCAAAATGCAGCAGTTCCGGAAGGCCATAGTCACGGAAATAGGCAAAGCATTCCCTTCACAAAACGCTAGCGTCATAATTGTAACACTATTAGTTAAAAGAAAGGGATAAAATGTAAAAAAAAACAAAATAAGGCATGACTTTTTTTTAACATCACATTTATTTTTTTTAGATTTAACCAAAGAATGTGCACATTTGTTATAATAAACAAGTGAAAAATGTTGAAAATCAGTCATCCAAAGGTGTGTGAAAAAAATATATACATATATGGTACCAATAAAAATGTCACTTTGTCTTGCAAAGAATGCAGCCCCCCAAATTATTTTTTTCCTCTGTGCGGCCCATACACCCAGCCGAGTTTGAGACCCCCTGCCTTACACTATATAGATATTATGTTCATTCCCCATCTATCTTGCTCAGGAGAGCATCTCCCTCCCCCGGCACCAAGAGCAGCTCATACTGAATTGTTACATTGACTAGTAATGTGAAGCCCCACAGGTGTTGTGCAGCTGCATTACCTTCAGGGACTCCACGCTGCTGGATCTGGATCACAGGTAGGAGATCTTCTCTGTAGTCGTGACGCCACTCTCAGATTTGCGGTCAGTGGGGACCGCCACTGCAGGTTAAGGGCTGCCTGGGGCTGATGGTGGGTGCAGTCGGATGTAGTGGCCTCCTGAGAGTGAGGCAAGCCCCAGGGCCCTGTGTAGTTGTGTAGAACTACAAGGCGCAGAATGACTCCACACAAGCAGGATGTCTTTCAGGGTTTTTACTCACAGTTGATGGCAGGGTGAGTGACCCGGGCATAGCTGGGATGAACCAGGTGGGAACCAGGTGTCCTTCAGGCTGACTTGTGAGGGTGACTACTAACTCGCCTTCCTTAGCCCTTGTTGGTTTGGGGTAACCCCGACTTTTAGTCCCTATGGGGGTCACCCAGGGAAGATGCTGCAGCCTCTCTCCCCTTCGTTTGCCGTGTGCTTGTCGCCTGGACCAGGCCACTCCAGCTGCTTGCCTCCTGTGACCTATGGGCCCTAACTGTGGCTACGTGGCTGCGGCTTTTAGTTGTTGTGGTGTGGGCTTTGAGGGCCCCACACCGGCAGGTTTAGCAAAAGAAAGATGGATCTATCTCCGCTCCGGGATCTGCCGCCCGTTTGGGCCTGGTACTCTCTAGCAGTCTCCTTACTTCCCACTCCGTGCCCTCTCTTTAGCTGAAGATGGATTTCGGGTAGCACTCCTAGTTGACCGTTCTCCCCCGTCAATAGCCACTGCGCGGGCGCTGTTAGACAGCACAAGCCCCACAGGTCTGCTCCTCACTGAGCCCTATGGAGTTCTGCCCTAACCGACTCACTGCCCCTCCTCTCCTGTTCTTGCCTACGCCACTTAGTAACCAGACTCTCTTACCACACCCCTTGAGAGGAGATGGAGGCCGTGCTCATGCTTCGCCCCCTCCTGGGATCCCCAGGGGTCCTCTCATAGGTACATGTGTGAGACCTGATCACTATGCGCCTGTGTTCCACACCCCGGTCAGCCTTCCGGATTACCTGTATTGTACTGTCCCCAGCATGGGTGCAGTACTCAGTGGTGCCTGACCAGGTCAGGGGCGCCACATTCCCCCTTAGTTATCACCAGCACGTCCTCGGGCTGCAAGACAACATTTTAAATGCATAAAACATTAAAACATGGTAAAACATTTTAAGATCACCAGGTATCATACATCACCACCCTCCACCCACAAGTCCGTTAACCCACCCAAAACCCTTTCAGGAGGCAGGTCACCGGTTTCTTTTGGTAACCAGGTCTGGGCCATCCACTTCCCCAGACCTTTCCTCCAATCTGCCTCTCCCGTTGGCCGCGCCTTCAGCCACTTCTGGCAGGATGTAGAGGCGGCTTTCATGGGCTGGTGGTTTCAGGGTATACCTGGCCCGGTGGATCCGCGCCTTCAGCCTCTTCTGGCAGGATGTAGAGGCGGCCTCCACAGTTGGTGCTGACCAGGTACCCTCTTTGTGGTGGAGAGCCAGGCCCCATAAACAGGCATGCTCTCTGGTCGCAGGCGAGCCAAGGCCCTATATACGGACGGACTCCTCCTGGTCGCAGACGAGCCAAGCCCCTAAACAGGCTGGCTCTGGTGGTGGTGCCTCTGGTGTAACTATTTACACTGCGAGAGTTTGTGGCTATAGCCAGTTCATAGCCTTAAGGTTTATGGTTTTCTCACAATAGTTTTTGTGGGCACATGCTTAAACTTGAGAACGTTGCAAAACAAACTTTTCAAAACTTGTAACTTCTGTGCTTTATGTGGATTCCTCTACTCCTCCATACCAGGGCTTTGGCCGGTAGGGCTGCGGCACCTGCTGCTTTCTTGCTCTTTGTCGTCGTCGGAGGTAGTCTCATCTGTAGGTTCCTTGTCTTTTCTTTCTTGATCTTCATCTGTTTCCTTTTCTGCATCTGTTTCTTTATCTTTAGGACATGGTGCAACATCCAGTGCATACCATCCTCTTTCTCCTTGATGCATAGTGAACTGTACTGAGTCTCCAATTTTCAAATTCCTTCCAGGGTGTCCTCTGGGCAAGTGGGCTCTCACATCCCTTCTATTAACGAAAATTCCTTCTTTCATGCCTCGTGCCACAATAAAGCCGTATCCGCTTTTCAAATTAAAGTCCTCCACAACTCCTCTACAAAGGGGTCCTCTAGCCTGTGCCTTGGCTCTTCTCAGGAACTTTTTCTCTTGTAGATCTCTGGCCGTAACTTCTCTCTGCTCTGGGAATGGCGATGCAGGGGACAGTGTTGTTCTATTACGACGCCGTGTCTTACGGGCTGGATCTTGCTTGGTTGCTGTTACTTCGCTGCCTGCAGGCCCCCAGGTAAGGTTGCTGGACAAATCTTCCTCAGCCGATGGGGTCAGGTCTTCTTCATCCCAGCGGGAATATGGTAGCATCTCCGGCTCTGGGCATGGATCCACTGCTGGTGGCTCCTGAGTCAGCTCCTTAGCTTCTTGCCCTCCTCTCCCCCTTAGTTCTTCGCTGCACTCTGCTTGTGGCAGCGCTGGGGATGAGTGTTCCTCAGCTGGCCCAGGCGGTGGACTCTTCGGCGTGGTTGCTGCCGGGATTGCCTTAGGAGTGTGCGGAGGGAGCATGTACTGGTCCACCATCTCCTGTGGGAACTTGGCCTCCAGGTCAGCCTTCAGCTGCCAGTATGCGGGGTCCTCCCCCAGCGTGGATTTCCTAGCAGGGAGCTCCTTAGCCTGGGGAGCGGTGTCTGCTCTGGCCCTACAGGCCGGGGTAAATGAGGGTACGTCTGTCTTTTCTTGGCGGACCGCGCCTGGCATGGCGGCGGCCTGGTCTTGGCGGGCCGCGCCTGGCATGGCGGCGGCCTGGTCTTGGCGGGCCGCGCCTGGCATGGCGGCGGCCTGGATCGGCGTTGCAGCCTCGCTGGGATCCGTGCAGGTGGAGCTGGGCGTCGCTGCGGTGATCGGGGCTTGGCGGGCCGCACCTGGCGTGGCTGCGGCCTGGTTCAGCATCTCACTGGCGGCGCGGACGAGCGTCGCGGCTGCGGTGGGATCTTGGCGGACTGGGCTCAGCAGGGTGGCAGCCTGGGTCAGCGTCACACCTGCGGCACGGATGAGTATCGCCGTGGCAGTCGGGCCTTTGCGGGCTAGGCGGGGCATCGCTGCGGCGGCCTGGATTTGGCGGGCCGCATCTAGCGTGGCTGCGGCCTCGCTCGGCGTCGCCGCGCCGGGCGCCTCTTCTGGGACCGCGGGCGTAGCTGCAGGGGTCGGAGCACTTGCGCTGGCCGGGGCATCTCTGGACTCACCCATCTGTGGCAGCATCGGGGTCTGAGTCGTCGCCGCTCGGTCTGGCAGGCGTCGCGCGACTCCCTCCTCGTAGGTCCGCACCGCCGCAGCCATCTCCAGGAGCTCCGTGCGTCCCTCACTGAGCTGTCGTACAATCCTAGCCTCCAGCTGGTCGCAGAAGATAGCGAGCTCCCGGCACCACCAGGCAGCAGAGCCTGGCTCTGGGTATCCGCGTCTGGACTCCATTTTCTCTAGCACACTGCTGGGTTCTCTTCTGCTCCGCCGTCTCTGGACGCTTCCGCTTTCTTCACCAGCGAGGTCCGAACTCTGCAGGGGATCTCTGGGTAGCCACACCTCTTCGTGGGCGGTAACTTCTTCCAGCGCGGGCTGCTGTTGTTTTTCAGCGCGCTTTTCATGGTGGCAATATGGCGGCGCTTCCAATTTTTCAAGCGGACCGCCCAGGCACATGGTCACCTGTCTGAACAGGTCTAGTCCTTATCCTGTTCGTGACGCCAGATGTGAAGCCCCACAGGTGTTGTGCAGCTGCATTACCTTCAGGGACTCCACGCTGCTGGATCTGGATCACAGGTAGGAGATCTTCTCTGTAGTCGTGACGCCACTCTCAGATTTGCGGTCAGTGGGGACCGCCACTGCAGGTTAAGGGCTGCCTGGGGCTGATGGTGGGTGCAGTCGGATGTAGTGGCCTCCTGAGAGTGAGGCAAGCCCCAGGGCCCTGTGTAGTTGTGTAGAACTACAAGGCGCAGAATGACTCCACACAAGCAGGATGTCTTTCAGGGTTTTTACTCACAGTTGATGGCAGGGTGAGTGACCCGGGCATAGCTGGGATGAACCAGGTGGGAACCAGGTGTCCTTCAGGCTGACTTGTGAGGGTGACTACTAACTCGCCTTCCTTAGCCCTTGTTGGTTTGGGGTAACCCCGACTTTTAGTCCCTATGGGGGTCACCCAGGGAAGATGCTGCAGCCTCTCTCCCCTTCGTTTGCCGTGTGCTTGTCGCCTGGACCAGGCCACTCCAGCTGCTTGCCTCCTGTGACCTATGGGCCCTAACTGTGGCTACGTGGCTGCGGCTTTTAGTTGTTGTGGTGTGGGCTTTGAGGGCCCCACACCGGCAGGTTTAGCAAAAGAAAGATGGATCTATCTCCGCTCCGGGATCTGCCGCCCGTTTGGGCCTGGTACTCTCTAGCAGTCTCCTTACTTCCCACTCCGTGCCATCTCTTTAGCTGAAGATGGATTTCGGGTAGCACTCCTAGTTGACCGTTCTCCCCCGTCAATAGCCACTGCGCGGGCGCTGTTAGACAGCACAAGCCCCACAGGTCTGCTCCTCACTGAGCCCTATGGAGTTCTGCCCTAACCGACTCACTGCCCCTCCTCTCCTGTTCTTGCCTACGCCACTTAGTAACCAGACTCTCTTACCACACCCCTTGAGAGGAGATGGAGGCCGTGCTCATGCTTCGCCCCCTCCTGGGATCCCCAGGGGTCCTCTCATAGGTACATGTGTGAGACCTGATCACTATGCGCCTGTGTTCCACACCCCGGTCAGCCTTCCGGATTACCTGTATTGTACTGTCCCCAGCATGGGTGCAGTACTCAGTGGTGCCTGACCAGGTCAGGGGCGCCACAGTAACACTGCACACAGAAATGCACCTTAATATTCCACTGTTAACCCTTTCCTCCCAGCAGTAACACACAACTCCTCACCTTGATATCATGGTGATTTATGGTCAGAATGACTTCAATGCGATCAGTGATTTCTATTCTAGCTCTGCTCACATAGATTTTATATCCACACTCAACTATAGGCCGTTCTTCATATTTTGGGGGCTTTTAGTCAGATATACTAGTTTGTGCCTGTATAGTATTGGTGTAGATGGGAGTGTAGGGCATGGGTTACATGGCACTGTGGTGGGATACTGATGGGAGGTATTGGTGCTGTGTTTGATGCTTCTACTGGGTATTTTCCTACAAATACTGGAACAGCTCACTGCTTAGAATGATCCTTCCCAGCTCTATAATATATTATATATACCCCACAATGCAGGCTCACACACACATTTGTCTCAAGTGTGTTGTAGGGACACAGATACAGTCTTGGTCATGTGACTAAAGGCTACTTTACACACTGCGATATCGGTCCCGATATCGCTAGTGTGGGTACCCGCCCCCATCTGTTGCGCGACACGGGTAAATCGCTGCCCATGCCGCACAACACCGACCAGACCCGTCACACAAACTTACCTGCCCGGCGACGTCGCTGTGACCGGCGAACCGCCTCCTTTCTATCTATCTAATACGATGACAACAGCTCTCCATACCTGCAGTCCACCACAAGGACCACCCTCTCTAATCCCTGAAAAATGAAATCATCCTCAGTGACGAAGAGAGGGGGCTAAGCGCCCCCATGGTCTCAGAGCATTAACTCTTCTAAGAGTCCTAAGAGTCCTGCTCACACTGATGGGGTGCAGCTGTGGGACCCTATTTTCAGAGATGATGTCCTCCACCCAACTCTCAAAAAGCTGAAAGGGTCTTCAGTAGAGATGGATAGTCGAGCTGGGCTATCAGACGGTCACCTCTGTAGCTGTAGTGTCATTTTTCCTATGGTCCAATGTGTAAATTAAACAAAAAAGTGCACGTTTGTTATGATGTCCAAGATGGGGACCAGGATGTGGACATAATAAAAAATTAGGGAACATGATAGGAGACATTTCTACAATACATATAATCATTCTTATCTATCTAATACGATGACAACAGCTCTCCATACTTGCAGTCCACCACAAGGACCACCCTCTCTAATCCCTGAAAAATGAAATCATCCTCAGTGACGAAGAGAGGGGGCCAAGCGCCCCCCATGGTACCAGAGCATTGACTCTTCTAAGAGTCCTAAGAGTCCTGCTCACACTGATGGGGTGAAGCTCTGGGACCCTATTTTCAGAGATGATGTCCTCCACCCGACTCTCAAAAAGCTGAAAGGGTCTTCAGTAGAGATGGATAGTCGAGCTGGGCTATCAGACGGTCACCTATGTAGCTGTAGTGTCATTTTTCCTATGGTCCAATGTGTAAATTAAACAAAAAAGTGCACGTTTGTTATGATGTCCAAGATGGGGACCAGGATGTGGACATAATAAGAAATTAGGGAACATGATAGGAGACATTTCTACAATACATATAATCATTCTTATCTATCTAATACGATGACAACAGCTCTCCATACCTGCAGTCCACCACAAGGACCACCCTCTCTAATCCCTGAAAAATGAAATCATCCTCAGTGACGAAGAGAGGGGGCTAAGTGCCCCCAATGGTCTCAGAGCATTGACTCTTCTAAGAGTCCTAAGAGTCCTGCTCACACTGATGGGGTGCAGCTGTGGGACCCTATTTTCAGAGATGATGTCCTCCACCCAACTCTCAAAAAGCTGAAAGGGTCTTCAGTAGAGATGGATAGTCGAGCTGGGCTATCAGACGGTCACCTCTGTAGCTGTAGTGTCATTTTTCCTATGGTCCAATGTGTAAATTAAACAAAAAAGTGCACGTTTGTTATGATGTCCAAGATGGGGACCAGGATGTGGACATAATAAAAAATTAGGGAACATGATAGGAGACATTTCTACAATACATATAATCATTCTTATCTATCTAATACGATGACAACAGCTCTCCATACCTGCAGTCCACCACAAGGACCACCCTCTCTAATCCCTGAAAAATGAAATCATCCTCAGTGACGAAGAGAGGGGGCTAAGCGCCCCCATGGTCTCAGAGCATTAACTCTTCTAAGAGTCCTAAGAGTCCTGCTCACACTGATGGGGTGCAGCTGTGGGACCCTATTTTCAGAGATGATGTCCTCCACCCAACTCTCAAAAAGCTGAAAGGGTCTTCAATAAAGATGGATAGTCGAGCTAGGCTATCAGACGGTCACCTCTGTAGCTGTAGTGTCATTTTTCCTATGGTCCAATGTGTAAATTAAACAAAAAAGTGCACGTTTGTTATGATGTCCAAGATGGGGACCAGGATGTGGACATAATAAAAAATTAGGGAACATGATAGGAGACATTTCTACAATACATATAATCATTCTTATCTATCTAATACGATGACAACAGCTCTCCATACCTGCAGTCCACCACAAGGACCACCCTCTCTAATCCCTGAAAAATGAAATCATCCTCAGTGACGAAGAGAGGGGGCCAAGCGCCCCCCATGGTACCAGAGCATTGACTCTTCTAAGAGTCCTAAGAGTCCTGCTCACACTGATGGGGTGAAGCTGTGGGACCCTATTTTCAGAGATGATGTCCTCCACCCGACTCTCAAAAAGCTGAAAGGGTCTTCAGTAGAGATGGATAGTCGAGCTGGGCTATCAGACGGTCACCTCTGTAGCTGTAGTGTCATTTTTCCTATGGTCCAATGTGTAAATTAAACAAAAAAGTGCACGTTTGTTATGATGTCCAAGATGGGGACCAAGATGTGGACATAATAAAAAATTAGGGAACATGATAGGAGACATTTCTAGAATACATATAATCATTCTTATCTATCTAATACGATGACAACAGCTCTCCATACCTGCAGTCCACCACAAGGACCACCCTCTCTAATCCCTGAAAAATGAAATCATCCTCAGTGACGAAGAGAGGGGGCTAAGCGCCCCCATGGTCTCAGAGCATTAACTCTTCTAAGAGTCCTAAGAGTCCTGCTCACACTGATGGGGTGCAGCTGTGGGACCCTATTTTCAGAGATGATGTCCTCCACCCAACTCTCAAAAAGCTGAAAGGGTCTTCAGTAGAGATGGATAGTCGAGCTGGGCTATCAGACGGTCACCTCTGTAGCTGTAGTGTCATTTTTCCTATGGTCCAATGTGTAAATTAAACAAAAAAGTGCACGTTTGTTATGATGTCCAAGATGGGGACCAGGATGTGGACATAATAAAAAATTAGGGAACATGATAGGAGACATTTCTACAATACATATAATCATTCTTATCTATCTAATACGATGACAACAGCTCTCCATACCTGCAGTCCACCACAAGGACCACCCTCTCTAATCCCTGAAAAATGAAATCATCCTCAGTGACGAAGAGAGGGGGCTAAGCGCCCCCATGGTCTCAGAGCATTGACTCTTCTAAGAGTCCTAAGATTCCTGCTCACACTGATGGGGTGCAGCTGTGGGACCCTATTTTCAGAGATGATGTCCTCCACCCAACTCTCAAAAAGCTGAAAGGGTCTTCAGTAGAGATGGATAGTCGAGCTGGGCTATCAGACGGTCACCTCTGTAGCTGTAGTGTCATTTTTCCTATGGTCCAATGTGTAAATTAAACAAAAAAGTGCACGTTTGTTATGATTTCCAAGATGGGGACCAGGATGTGGACATAATAAAAAAATAGGGAACATGATAGGAGACATTTCTACAATACATATAATCATTCTTATCTATCTAATACGATGACAACAGCTCTCCATACCTGCAGTCCACCACAAGGACCACCCTCTCTATTACCTGAAAAGTGAAATCATCCTCAGTGACGAAGAGAGGGGGCTAAGCGCCCCCCATGGTCTCAGAGCATTGACTCTTCTAAGAGTCCTAAGAGTCCTGCTCACACTGATAGGGTGCAGCTGTGGGACCCTATTTTCAGAGATGATGTTCTCTACCCAACTCTCAAAAAGCTGAAAGGGTCTTCAGTAGAGATGGATAGTCGAGCTGGGCTATCAGACGGTCACCTCTGTAGCTGTAGTGTCATTTTTCCTATGGTCCAATGTGTAAATTAAACAAAAAAGTGCACGTTTGTTATGATGTCCAAGATGGGGACCAGGATGTGGACATAATAAAAAATTAGGGAACATGATAGGAGACATTTCTACAATACATATAATCATTCTTATCTATTTAATACGATGACAACAGCTCTCCATACCTGCAGTCCACCACAAGGACCACCCTCTCTAATCCCTGAAAAATGAAATCATCCTCAGTGACGAAGAGTGGGGGCTAAGCGCCCCCCATGGTCTCAGAGCATTGACTCTTCTAAGAGTCCTAAGAGTCCTGCTCACACTGATGGGGTGCAGCTGTGGGACCCTATTTTCAGAGATGATGTCCTCCACCCAACTCTCAAAAAGCTGAAAGGGTCTTCAGTAGAGATGGATAGTCGAGCTGGGCTATCAGACGGTCACCTCTGTAGCTGTAGTGTCATTTTTCCTATGGTCCAATGTGTAAATTAAACAAAAAAGTGCACGTTTGTTATGATGTCCAAGATGGGGACCAGGATGGGGACATAATAAGAAATTAGGGAACATGATAGGAGACATTTCTACAATACATATAATCATTCTTATCTATCTAATACGATCACAACAGCTCTCCATACCTGCAGTCCACCACAAGGACCACTCTCTCTAATCCCTGAAAAATTAAATCATCCTCAGTGACGAAGAGAGGGGGCTAAGCGCCCCCATGGTCTCAGAGCATTGACTCTTCTAAGAGTCCTAAGATTCCTGCTCACACTGATGGGGTGCAGCTGTGGGACCCTATTTTCAGAGATGATGTCCTCCACCCAACTCTCAAAAAGCTGAAAGGGTCTTCAGTAGAGATGGATAGTCGAGCTGGGCTATCAGACGGTCACCTCTGTAGCTGTAGTGTCATTTTTCCTATGGTCCAATGTGTAAATTAAACAAAAAAGTGCACGTTTGTTATGATTTCCAAGATGGGGACCAGGATGTGGACATAATAAAAAAATAGGGAACATGATAGGAGACATTTCTACAATACATATAATCATTCTTATCTATCTAATACGATGACAACAGCTCTCCATACCTGCAGTCCACCACAAGGACCACCCTCTCTATTACCTGAAAAGTGAAATCATCCTCAGTGACGAAGAGAGGGGGCTAAGCGCCCCCCATGGTCTCAGAGCATTGACTCTTCTAAGAGTCCTAAGAGTCCTGCTCACACTGATAGGGTGCAGCTGTGGGACCCTATTTTCAGAGATGATGTTCTCTACCCAACTCTCAAAAAGCTGAAAGGGTCTTCAGTAGAGATGGATAGTCGAGCTGGGCTATCAGACGGTCACCTCTGTAGCTGTAGTGTCATTTTTCCTATGGTCCAATGTGTAAATTAAACAAAAAAGTGCACGTTTGTTATGATGTCCAAGATGGGGACCAGGATGTGGACATAATAAAAAATTAGGGAACATGATAGGAGACATTTCTACAATACATATAATCATTCTTATCTATTTAATACGATGACAACAGCTCTCCATACCTGCAGTCCACCACAAGGACCACCCTCTCTAATCCCTGAAAAATGAAATCATCCTCAGTGACGAAGAGTGGGGGCTAAGCGCCCCCCATGGTCTCAGAGCATTGACTCTTCTAAGAGTCCTAAGAGTCCTGCTCACACTGATGGGGTGCAGCTGTGGGACCCTATTTTCAGAGATGATGTCCTCCACCCAACTCTCAAAAAGCTGAAAGGGTCTTCAGTAGAGATGGATAGTCGAGCTGGGCTATCAGACGGTCACCTCTGTAGCTGTAGTGTCATTTTTCCTATGGTCCAATGTGTAAATTAAACAAAAAAGTGCACGTTTGTTATGATGTCCAAGATGGGGACCAGGATGTGGACATAATAAAAAATTAGGGAACATGATAGGAGACATTTCTACAATACATATAATCATTCTTATCTATCTAATACGATGACAACAGCTCTCCATACCTGCAGTCCACCACAAGGACCACCCTCTCTAATCCCTGAAAAATGAAATCATCCTCAGTGACGAAGAGAGGGGGCTAAGCGCCCCCATGGTCTCAGAGCATTAACTCTTCTAAGAGTCCTAAGAGTCCTGCTTACACTGATGGGTTGCAGCTGTGGGACCCTATTTTCAGAGATGATGTCCTCCACCCAACTCTCAAAAAGCTGAAAGGGTCTTCAGTAGAGATGGATAGTCGAGCTGGGCTATCAGACGGTCACCTCTGTAGCTGTAGTGTCATTTTTCCTATGGTCCAATGTGTAAATTAAACAAAAAAGTGCACGTTTGTTATGATGTCCAAGATGGGGACCAGGATGTGGACATAATAAAAAATTAGGGAACATGATAGGAGACATTTCTACAATACATATAATCATTCTTATCTATCTAATATGATGATAACAGCTCTCCATATCTGCAGTCCACCACAAGGACCACCCTCTCTAATCCCTGAAAAATGAAATCATCCTCAGTGATGAAGAGAGGGGGCTAAGTGCCCCCAATGGTCTCAGAGCATTGACTCTTCTAAGAGTCCTAAGAGTCCTGCTCACACTGATGGGGTGCAGCTGTGGGACCCTATTTTCAGAGATGATGTCCTCCACCCAACTCTCAAAAAGCTGAAAGGGTCTTCAGTAGAGATGGATAGTCGAGCTGGGCTATCAGACGGTCACCTCTGTAGCTGTAGTGTCATTTTTCCTATGGTCCAATGTGTAAATTAAACAAAAAAGTGCACATTTGTTATGATGTTCAAGATGGGGACCAGGATGTGGACATAATAAAAAATTAGGGAACATGATAGGAGACATTTCTACAATACATATAATCATTCTTATCTATCTAATACGATCACAACAGCTCTCCATACCTGCAGTCCACCACAAGGACCACTCTCTCTAATCCCTGAAAAATGAAATCATCCTCAGTGACGAAGAGAGGGGGCTAAGCGCCCCCCATGGTCTCAGAGCATTGACTCTTCTAAGAGTCCTAAGATTCCTGCTCACACTGATGGGGTGCAGCTGTGGGACCCTATTTTCAGAGATGATGTCCTCCACCCAACTCTCAAAAAGCTGAAAGGGTCTTCAGTAGAGATGGATAGTCGAGCTGGGCTATCAGACGGTCACCTCTGTAGCTGTAGTGTCATTTTTCCTATGGTCCAATGTGTAAATTAAACAAAAAAGTGCACGTTTGTTATGATTTCCAAGATGGGGACCAGGATGTGGACATAATAAAAAAATAGGGAACATGATAGGAGACATTTCTACAATACATATAATCATTCTTATCTATCTAATACGATGACAACAGCTCTCCATACCTGCAGTCCACCACAAGGACCACCCTCTCTATTCCCTGAAAAGTGAAATCATCCTCAGTGACGAAGAGAGGGGGCTAAGCGCCCCCCATGGTCTCAGAGCATTGACTCTTCTAAGAGTCCTAAGAGTCCTGCTCACACTGATGGGGTGCAGCTGTGGGACCCTATTTTCAGAGATGATGTTCTCCACCCAACTCTCAAAAAGCTGAAAGGGTCTTCAGTAGAGATGGATAGTCGAGCTGGGCTATCAGACGGTCACCTCTGTAGCTGTAGTGTCATTTTTCCTATGGTCCAATGTGTAAATTAAACAAAAAAGTGCACGTTTGTTATGATGTCCAAGATGGGGACCAGGATGTGGACATAATAAAAAATTAGGGAACATGATAGGAGACATTTCTACAATACATATAATCATTCTTATCTATTTAATACGATGACAACAGCTCTCCATACCTGCAGTCCACCACAAGGACCACCCTCTCTAATCCCTGAAAAATGAAATCATCCTCAGTGACGAAGAGAGGGGGCTAAGCGCCCCCCATGGTCTCAGAGCATTGACTCTTCTAAGAGTCCTAAGAGTCCTGCTCACACTGATGGGGTGCAGCTGTGGGACCCTATTTTCAGAGATGATGTCCTCCACCCAACTCTCAAAAAGCTGAAAGGGTCTTCAGTAGAGATGGATAGTCGAGCTGGGCTATCAGACGGTCACCTCTGTAGCTGTAGTGTCATTTTTCCTATGGTCCAATGTGTAAATTAAACAAAAAAGTGCACGTTTGTTATGATGTCCAAGATGGGGACCAGGATGTGGACATAATAAAAAATTAGGGAACATGATAGGAGACATTTCTACAATACATATAATCATTCTTATCTATCTAATACGATGATAAAAGCTCTCCATATCTGCAGTCCACCACAAGGACCACCCTCTCTAATCCCTGAAAAATGAAATCATCCTCAGTGATGAAGAGAGGGGGCTAAGTGCCCCCAATGGTTTTAGAGCATTGACTCTTCTAAGAGTCCTAAGAGTCCTGCTCACACTGATGGGGTGCAGCTGTGGGACCCTATTTTCAGAGATGATGTCCTCCACCCAACTCTCAAAAAGCTGAAAGGGTCTTCAGTAGAGATGCATAGTCGAGCTGGGCTATCAGACGGTCACCTCTGTAGCTGTAGTGTCATTTTTCCTGTGGTCCAATGTGTAAATTAAACAAAAAAGTGCACGTTTGTTATGATGTCCAAGATGGGGACCAGGATGTGGACATAATAAAAAATTAGGGAACATGATAGGAGACATTTCTACAATACATATAATCATTCTTATCTATCTAATACGATGACAACAGCTCTCCATACCTGCAGTCCACCACAAGGACCACCCTCTCTAATCCCTGAAAAATGAAATCATCCTCAGTGATGAAGAGAGGGGGCTAAGTGCCCCCAATGGTCTCAGAGCATTGACTCTTCTAAGAGTCCTAAGAGTCCTGCTCACACTGATGGGGTGCAGCTGTGGGACCCTATTTTCAGAGATGATGTCCTCCACCCAACTCTCAAAAAGCTGAAAGGGTCTTCAGTAGAGATGGATAGTCGAGCTGGGCTATCAGACGGTCACCTCTGTAGCTGTAGTGTCATTTTTCCTATGGTCCAATGTGTAAATTAAACAAAAAAGTGCACGTTTGTTATGATGTTCAAGATGGGGACCAGGATGTGGACATAATAAAAAATTAGGGAACATGATAGGAGACATTTCTACAATACATATAATCATTCTTATCTATCTAATACGATCACAACAGCTCTCCATACCTGCAGTCCACCACAAGGACCACTCTCTCTAATCCCTGAAAAATGAAATCATCCTCAGTGACGAAGAGAGGGGGCTAAGCGCCCCCCATGGTCTCAGAGCATTGACTCTTCTAAGAGTCCTAAGATTCCTGCTCACACTGATGGGGTGCAGCTGTGGGACCCTATTTTCAGAGATGATGTCCTCCACCCAACTCTCAAAAAGCTGAAAGGGTCTTCAGTAGAGATGGATAGTCGAGCTGGGCTATCAGACGGTCACCTCTGTAGCTGTAGTGTCATTTTTCCTATGGTCCAATGTGTAAATTAAACAAAAAAGTGCACGTTTGTTATGATTTCCAAGATGGGGACCAGGATGTGGACATAATAAAAAAATAGGGAACATGATAGGAGACATTTCTACAATACATATAATCATTCTTATCTATCTAATACGATGACAACAGCTCTCCATACCTGCAGTCCACCACAAGGACCACCCTCTCTATTCCCTGAAAAGTGAAATCATCCTCAGTGACGAAGAGAGGGGGCTAAGCGCCCCCCATGGTCTCAGAGCATTGACTCTTCTAAGAGTCCTAAGAGTCCTGCTCACACTGATGGGGTGCAGCTGTGGGACCCTATTTTCAGAGATGATGTTCTCCACCCAACTCTCAAAAAGCTGAAAGGGTCTTCAGTAGAGATGGATAGTCGAGCTGGGCTATCAGACGGTCACCTCTGTAGCTGTAGTGTCATTTTTCCTATGGTCCAATGTGTAAATTAAACAAAAAAGTGCACGTTTGTTATGATGTCCAAGATGGGGACCAGGATGTGGACATAATAAAAAATTAGGGAACATGATAGGAGACATTTCTACAATACATATAATCATTCTTATCTATTTAATACGATGACAACAGCTCTCCATACCTGCAGTCCACCACAAGGACCACCCTCTCTAATCCCTGAAAAATGAAATCATCCTCAGTGACGAAGAGAGGGGGCTAAGCGCCCCCCATGGTCTCAGAGCATTGACTCTTCTAAGAGTCCTAAGAGTCCTGCTCACACTGATGGGGTGCAGCTGTGGGACCCTATTTTCAGAGATGATGTCCTCCACCCAACTCTTAAAAAGCTGAAAGGGTCTTCAGTAGAGATGGATAGTCGAGCTGGGCTATCAGACGGTCACCTCTGTAGCTGTAGTGTCATTTTTCCTATGGTCCAATGTGTAAATTAAACAAAAAAGTGCACGTTTGTTATGATGTCCAAGATGGGGACCAGGATGTGGACATAATAAAAAATTAGGGAACATGATAGGAGACATTTCTACAATACATATAATCATTCTTATCTATCTAATACGATGATAAAAGCTCTCCATATCTGCAGTCCACCACAAGGACCACCCTCTCTAATCCCTGAAAAATGAAATCATCCTCAGTGATGAAGAGAGGGGGCTAAGTGCCCCCAATGGTTTTAGAGCATTGACTCTTCTAAGAGTCCTAAGAGTCCTGCTCACACTGATGGGGTGCAGCTGTGGGACCCTATTTTCAGAGATGATGTCCTCCACCCAACTCTCAAAAAGCTGAAAGGGTCTTCAGTAGAGATGGATAGTCGAGCTGGGCTATCAGACGGTCACCTCTGTAGCTGTAGTGTCATTTTTCCTATGGTCCAATGTGTAAATTAAACAAAAAAGTGCACGTTTGTTATGATGTCCAAGATGGGGACCAGGATGTGGACATAATAAAAAATTAGGGAACATGATAGGAGACATTTCTACAATACATATAATCATTCTTATCTATCTAATACGATGACAACAGCTCTCCATACCTGCAGTCCACCACAAGGACCACCCTCTCTAATCCCTGAAAAATGAAATCATCCTCAGTGATGAAGAGAGGGGACTAAGTGCCCCCAATGGTCTCAGAGCATTGACTCTTCTAAGAGTCCTAAGAGTCCTGCTCACACTGATGGGGTGCAGCTGTGGGACCCTATTTTCAGAGATGATTTCCTCCACCCAACTCTCAAAAAGCTGAAAGGGTCTTCAGTAGAGATGGATAGTCGAGCTGGGCTATCAGACGGTCACCTCTGTAGCTGTAGTGTCATTTTTCCTATGGTCCAATGTGTAAATTAAACAAAAAAGTGCACGTTTGTTATGATGTTCAAGATGGGGACCAGGATGTGGACATAATAAAAAATTAGGGAACATGATAGGAGACATTTCTACAATACATATAATCATTCTTATCTATCTAATACGATCACAACAGCTCTCCATACCTGCAGTCCACCACAAGGACCACTCTCTCTAATCCCTGAAAAATGAAATCATCCTCAGTGACGAAGAGAGGGGGCTAAGCGCCCCCCATGGTCTCAGAGCATTGACTCTTCTAAGAGTCCTAAGATTCCTGCTCACACTGATGGGGTGCAGCTGTGGGACCCTATTTTCAGAGATGATGTCCTCCACCCAACTTTCAAAAAGCTGAAAGGGTCTTCAGTAGAGATGGATAGTCGAGCTGGGCTATCAGACGGTCACCTCTGTAGCTGTAGTGTCATTTTTCCTATGGTCCAATGTGTAAATTAAACAAAAAAGTGCACGTTTGTTATGATGTCCAAGATGGGGACCAGGATGTGGACATAATAAAAAATTAGGGAACATGATAGGAGACATTTCTACAATACATATAATCATTCTTATCTATTTAATACGATGACAACAGCTCTCCATACCTGCAGTCCACCACAAGGACCACCCTCTCTAATCCCTGAAAAATGAAATCATCCTCAGTGACGAAGAGAGGGGGCTAAGCGCCCCCCATGGTCTCAGAGCATTGACTCTTCTAAGAGTCCTAAGAGTCCTGCTCACACTGATGGGGTGCAGCTGTGGGACCCTATTTTCAGAGATGATGTCCTCCACCCAACTCTTAAAAAGCTGAAAGGGTCTTCAGTAGAGATGGATAGTCGAGCTGGGCTATCAGACGGTCACCTCTGTAGCTGTAGTGTCATTTTTCCTATGGTCCAATGTGTAAATTAAACAAAAAAGTGCACGTTTGTTATGATGTCCAAGATGGGGACCAGGATGTGGACATAATAAAAAATTAGGGAACATGATAGGAGACATTTCTACAATACATATAATCATTCTTATCTATCTATGTGTGAGATAATATGATGTCAGTGGGGAGACAGATAGAGAGAGACAGACACAGACTGAGAGACAAACAGACAGAGACAGATAGGCATAGACAGACAGGGAAAGAGACAGAGACAAACAGACAGAGGCAGACAGGGAAAGAGACAGACAGAGATAGACAGGGAAAAAAGGCAGACAGACAGAGACAGAGAAAGAGACAGAGGCAGATAGGGAAACAGACAGAGACAAACATACAGAGACAGGCAGGAGAAAAGGCAGACCGACAGGGAAAGAGACAGACAGGGGAAGAGACAGACAGAGAGAGACAGACAGATAGAGACAGACAAAGAAATACAGAGATAGACAGGGAAAGAGACAAACGGGGAATGAGTCAGACAGAGAGAGACAAAGAGAGACAGGCAGAGAGAGACAGGGAAAGAGACAGACAGGGGAAGAGAAAGACAGAGACAGACAAAGAAATACAGAGACAGACAGGGGAAGAGACAGACAGGGGAAGAGACAGACAGGGGAAGAGACAGACAGACAGGGAAAGAGACAGACCTGGAAAAGAGACAGACCTGGAAAAGAGACAGGCCTGGAAAAGAGACAGACAGACATAGAAACAGACAGCCACAAAGAGAGAGAGAGACAGACAGACACAGAGAGACAGACAGAGATAGAGAGACAGACAGACATGGATAGAGATAGAGACACACAGAGACAGACAGATGACAGAGACTGGGAGAGAGACAGACAGAAGCATAAATCCCTAACTAAAACTTAACATTTAATGATAGTTTTAAAAGGTAAAAAAACACAAATCATGTAAATAGAATGACTCTCTTCTGTGCATAGAGTCAACATTTTGTGTTTGTAAATATGACGGTGCGGATTCCTTTAGCAGACATACACACATACATATGTGACGCCCTGACACTGCAGGTAGTCACACATAGGCCCCCGCATAACAACTTCCCTCACCTAAGTCACACAAAGCCAACCAGAAAACCCTAGTCACCTCCCCCAGGGAAAGACAGGCACACCAGTGGGCAGGACCAGACGGAAGGAAACGCCCACCTAGGGGTCTGGAGACCCCGGGGCAGGAAAAAGGAGTCAGTTGTTTTTAAGGAGAGTGGTGGAGTGAGGAGTAAGGAGTGGAGTCCAGGCCTCTGCTTTAGACCTGAGGCTGAACTGACAGGTTAGTTAACCCCGCTTAACTAACTTAAGATAACAAATGGGCTGCAATGCTGAGAACCTGCTTACCTACGTAACTGATGAGGGAGGATGTCGCAAATCCATGGGAAGATGTTCAAGCTCTCCTGCAGTTCTTGGTGGCCCGTACAGTCCGACCACTTCGAATTCTGAAAGGCACTCTTACCCTTTCTACCCTGGAACGAAGCTTAGGCAAATAAACATGCTTGACCCTGGAATTGTTGACTCCGGTCTTCCTTTTATACCCCACACCTCCATTCCCATTTCTTATTTAAAAGTAATTACACAGACACAAATTTATCTTTGGATAATTTTGGCCATAGCAGCCATTTTATTAACAAGAATACATAACCAATAAAATTTGCAATGTGGTAAGGTCCTTGAAGCTACCAAAACCCTGGTGATTCCCATAACCGAGCAATAAAAAACCTCAACTTGCTCCCAGCCGTTACCCACACTGGCTCAGGAGCACCAAATGGTAAGGGTTAATCCTCCGTCAACCCCAACCACACCCCCAGGGGCCCCGACATACCCCGTCGGGGTTCCCCCCCAAAATCACCAGGGGACCATCAATTCTGCCAATGAGGGGATCCATACCCGGATGAATCCCCGAACCAATTTTAAACCAACTTCAAGGACCCACCAATAAACAACACCACAACGAAGGCACCTTGAAACCCTTCAAGTGCCTGAGACCCCCCGCAACCAAAGGGCCCTCTCAATACCTCCCTGCAAGCCAAGAGCCCATAAGTCAGTTCCCACCGCATTAAGGTGTACCCCGTCAGCCAACCAAAATTCCTCTTCCGTCCTTTCCAACTCAACATGCCGTATTGCTATACCCCCGTTCCGACTAACAAACTTCGAGATCGCCCTATTAACCTTCGCCCGCGCCTTGTTCAACCTGTCAACTGACCGCGCTTTCTGCCAACTCTTTCTCGCTACTATCTCCGACCAGACTATCGTTAGACCTGGAAACGACACCCATAACCGTAACAAATCATGTTTGATGTCCTTTATCAAGATTCGAAAAGGACGCCCACCCAAATCATTCCCCCCGGCATGCAACACTAACATGTCAGGAGGTCTGTCCAACCGGGCGTATCTATGCACCTCCTGCAACACCCTGTTCCACCCTAACCCCCGAACACCGAGCCATCGCACGAGAGCCAGGTCCTTCTCAAAACCTAGCTGTCTCCCGTTCCATCTCGCGTCCGCTCGTCGGGCTCCCCAATACACATAAGAGTGGCCAAGGATCCAGACCAGGGAAGGAAGAGGGGGTGCTTCTGCAATACAAAATGTACAGACGACACCATTTTATTGCCTCACCAAACCAAATTGACAAAAAACACACACTCTCACCCCCCCCATTGCTACCCTAATACCCCCCCTTTTCCCCTCAATTGCCAACAACCACCTGGGGACGTACATACGACTTAAAGCGCTGCGACTTCCACCTACCAATCTGCTTAACTGTCTCCTCCGGTAGGCCGCATATAGAGGCCTCCGTCGCTGCCCCAATCCGAAAGACTTCGGATCTAACCCAAACGACTTCAAACATGCCCTAAAAACACTCACAAATTGGTATCTCGATAAAAAGGACCCATCCTCGTGACATAATAAGGGGCCATCCACCTTCGGACGGATCTGTTGAAAATTCCCGAGACACTTGAACGGGCACATATCAGATGCCACAACCATCCCCAAACGGACTAGTCTACCCACACCTCTCTGATCAGTTTTCGATTTCCTAATCCAAAATTCAACTCCGTTTTCCACTGACATAATGTCACCCCAATCCAAGCCCCCGGGGAACGCCTTACTGGGCGATACCAACTCCCCAACCCGCAGGGCTCCAAAAAACGCCAAAGAAAGGCTAACTTAAACAAACTCACCTCAAACGGAGATAGACAAACCCCCCACAACGCCCTACCCAGCCGGGTAGGGACCCAGCCCAGCCCAGCTGGGACCCAGTTTGAGCGAGGAACGGAACAAGTCCTTCCCACACCAAGGTTTGCAGGCCCTACCTCAGTCAGGGTTTCACCCACACTCTACAGCTCCGGAATGTCATGCTCTTCAGCCTCCTCCTCCTCCTGCGCATCCTCATCCACTTTACCCTCCACACCAGTCCCAAGCTGGAAGCACTGCAGCACTGCCTCGGCGAAGCGGCAACAGACTGTGCTGCAGCTAATCTGCATAGGTGACAAACCCCACAATGCAGAAGAGGTGTGGACAGCTCTAAAACAGCATGCAGATCACTGGCTCACACCTCTGAACCTAAAGCCAGGAAAGGTTGTGTGTGACAATGGCCGGAACCTGGTGGCGGCTTTGAGGCGAGGCCAGCTGACACATGTTCCATGCATGGCCCATGTGCTCAACCTCGTGGTTCAGCGGTTTCTAAAGTCATACCCAGAGCTGTCTGATCTGCTGGTAAAAGTTCGCTGCCTGTCTGCACATTTTCGAAAGTCACCTACTGCTTCAGCCGGCCTTGCCGGCTTTCAGCGTCGTTTGCATCTTCCGGCTCACAGACTGGTGTGTGATGTCCCCACGCGTTGGAATTCAACTCTGCACATGTTGATCAGGATATGTGAGCAGAAGAGGGCAGTTGTTGAGTACCTGCATCACCTAAGCCGTCGGGAAATGGGTCAAACTCCACACATAACACCTGAGGAGTGGAGATGGATGTCCGACCTATGTACCATCCTCCAAAACTTTGAGGACTCCACCAAGATGGTGAGCGGCGATGACGCCATTATTAGCGTCACCATACCGCTTCTCTGCCTTCTAAAACGGTCTCTGCTCAAAACCAAACATGATGCATTGCAGGCGGAACACGATGAGTTGGAGCAAGAAACAGTAGTGGGTGTGGGTGATAACACACAGTCCAGCCTCGTCTCATCACAACGTGCAGTGGAGGACTATGACGAGGAGGAGGATGAAGACATGGAGCAACTCTCTGGCCAAATTGAGGATATGACATGCATACCAATCATATGCTCAGTTCAGCGTGGCTGGCCAGAGGACAGGGTAGATGATGAGGAGGAGGAGGAGGAGGAGGAGGAGGAGGAGAAGGAGGAGGACAGCATGTTCAGTCATCGTGTTGGTCTGGATACTGAAGTGATGGCTGTTAAGAGTCTGGCGCACATGGATGACTTTATGGTAAGCTGCCTGTCTCGTGACCCTCGCGTTAAGAACATCTTGGCCGACAATCATTACTGGTTGGTAACACTGTTAGACCCACGCTACAAGGAGAACTTTATGTCTCTTATTCCCGAGGCGGAGAGGTCAGCCAAAATGCAGCAGTTCCGGAAGGCCATAGTCACGGAAGTAGGCAAAGCATTCCCTTCACAAAACGCTAGCGTCATAATTGTAACACTATTAGTTAAAAGAAAGGGATAAAATGTAAAAAAAAACAAAATAAGGCATGACTTTTTTTTAACATCAAATTTTTTTTTTTTAGATTTAACCAAAGAATGTGCACATTTGTTATAATAAACAAGTGAAAAATGTTGAAAATCAGTCATCCAAAGGTGTGTGAAAAAAATATATATATATGGTACCAATAAAAATGTCACTTTGTCCTGCAAAGAATGCAGCCCCCCAAATTATTTTTTTCCTCTGTGCGGCCCATACACCCAGCCGAGTTTGAGACCCCCTGCCTTACACTATATAAATATCATGTTCATTCCCCATCTATCTTGCTCAGGAGAGCATCTCCCTCCCCCGGCACCAAGAGCAGCTCATATTGAATTGTTACATTGACTAGTAACACTGCACACAGAAATGCACCTTAATATTCCACTGTTAACCCTTTCCTCCCAGCAGTAACACACAACTCCTCACCTTGATATCATGGTGATTTATGGTCAGAATGACTTCAATGCGATCAGTGATTTCTATTCTAGCTCTGCTCACATAGATTTTATATCCACACTCAACTATAGGCCGTTCTTCATATTTTGGGGGCTTTTAGTCAGATATACTAGTTTGTGCCTGTATAGTATTGGTGTAGATGGGAGTGTAGGGCATGGGTTACATGGCACTGTGGTGGGATACTGATGGGAGGTATTGGTGCTGTGTTTGATGCTTCTACTGGGTATTTTCCTACAAATACTGGAACAGCTCACTGCTTAGAATGATCCTTCCCAGCTCTATAATATATTATATATACCCCACAATGCAGGCTCACACACACATTTGTCTCAAGTGTGTTGTAGGGACACAGATACAGTCTTGGTCATGTGACTAAAGGCTACTTTACACACTGCGATATCGGTCCCGATATCGCTAGTGTGGGTACCCGCCCCATCTGTTGCGCGACACGGGCAAATCGCTGCCCATGCCGCACAACACCGACCAGACCCGTCACACATACTTACCTGACCGGCGACGTCGCTGTGACCGGCGAACCGCCTCCTTTCTAAGGGGGCGGTCCGTGCGGCGTCACAGCGACGTCACTGAGCGACCGCCCAATAGCAGCGGAGGGGCGGAGATGAGTGGCCGGAACATCCCGCCCACCTCCTTCCTTCCTCATAGCGGCTGGGAGGCAGGTAAGGAGAGGTTCCTCGTTTCTGCGGTGTCACACGGAGTGATGTGTGCTGCCGCAGGAGCGACGAACTACATCGTTACTGCTGCAGTAACGATAATCGAGAATGGAGACCCATGTCACCGATGAGCGATTTTGCACGTTTTTGCAACGATGCAAAATCGCTCATCGGTGTCACACGCAGCAACATCGCTAATGCGGCCGGATGTGCGTCACAAATTCCGTGACCCCAACGACTCCGCATTAGCGATGTCGCAGCGTGTAAAGCCCCCTTTAGTGGGAGTGGTGTACAGGGTCTTAGCAGTAAAGAGTATTCCATATTTCTGCCAGATACCCACAGAGATATTGAAATCTGAAAAAAGAGACTTCTGCTCATTGAAGGTAAGAACTGCTCACATAGCGTTCAACTCCACAGCAAACGAGTGCTCTAGCACTGGCATCTCAGCAGGGATATTCCCCTACTACACATGTGTGTCTGGGTCGCTGTGACAGTTTACAGGACATAACTCAAGGCACCTAGATAGAAGGCAGAGGTACTGGGATTGGTTGGTTTTTGGTGACGGAGGTGCAGGGGCTGGCGCCCATGTGCAGTGCTGGCTAAGGTATATTGATGATATTTTGATTTTTTGGCAGGGCACTGTGGAGCAGCTCGAGACATTTATGGAGGAACTTAATAACAACACCTTTAACATCAGATTGACGCATAAGCATAGCAGCAGTTGCGTTGACTTCCTGGATATTAAAATTTCATTCGGTTCTGAGCGAATTGTTCAGACCGACGTCCATAGGAAGGAAACATCAGTCAACGCACTGCTGCATGCTTCTTCTGCTCATACCCCCTCCACCATCCGGGCCGTACCGACTGGCCAGTTCCTCAGGATGAAGCAAATTTGTTCGTCAGACACTGCTTTTGAACAACAGTCTGCCGACCTCCAGCGCCATAGGGGTGGCAAAGGCGGTCTTCCCCCGGTCTGCCTCAGCAACGGACACTAGCCAATAGTGACTAGTGAGATCAAGGGTAGAAAAATAATTTGCAGTTCTCAATGCAGCTAGCGATTCCTCAATACGGGGGAGTGGTGCTGTCCTTCTTCTTTAACAGGACCAACGGAGCTGCCCAAAGGCTACAACTGTCACGGATAACCCCAGCCGCCTTCATGTTGCTCAACATGTCCTTGGTACACTGGTAATGTGAAGGTGGTATTGGCTTATAGCTCTCTTTGATGGGTGGGTGTGCACCTGTGGGGATGTAGTGTTGGACCCCTTTTATTCCCCCAAAATCTAGCGGATGTTTGCTGAAGACTTGCTCGCTCGTATTCTTGCACTACCCTGTGGACCCGCTTCTTGTGATGTGAAGGTGTGGAGTCAGTGCCTACGTGTAATTCCTTACACCACTCCTCTGGCTGACTTGGTGAGCAGTCACTGACTGGGTGGGGTGCAGTAATAGTGGATGCTGCTACTTGGATAGCATGTGTATCTACTGTGAACAGCTTATCAATGGTGGCAAGTCGGGGCAGCTTAACCTCCTGCTCTCCGCAGTTTAACACTCTCACGGGCACTCTTCCCTTCCGCACTAATGAATAAAACTATGATGTAAATATCATATAGATACCCCACAATTGTAAATAAAGGTAGGTTATGGGAAAAGGGGGAACAGGGAAAGAGGAAAATAGTGTAATAAAGTATACCTTCTGGGGGTGAGAGGAAATGGCAGCACAGCCAGTGGAGGTGAAGCAAAAGGAAGCCTGCAACTAAAGAGTTGAGAGCGTTATCACATGGTGACTGAGCCTGATTGTAAAGGGAGCATAGAGTGGAGCATACTCTGGGCACGTTAGAACCCAAGTTCTTAAACCATGAATATGGACCCCTTTTATTCTCCCAAAGTCTAGCGGATGTTTGCTGAAGACTTGCTCGTATTCTTGCACTACCCTGTGGACCCGCTTCTTGTGATGTGAAGGTGTGGAGTCAGTGCCTACGTGTAATTCCTTACACCACTCCTCTGGTTGACTTGGTGAGCTGTCACTGAATGGGTGTGGTGAAGTAACGGTGGATGCTGTGGCTTGGATATCATATTAAATATAGGGACCCCCATACAGTAGTATGAGAAATTTTTTTGTATTCAATGATCGGTATTACCTTCAGGGGCGCGGCACGTGGACGTGCGTTCCATTAGCCTCACTGCATTCCACTCCCATACAGGAAGTGGGCGCAGCTATTACTACGGTCGCACATAAAAGAACCCACAGCCACCACTGCACACAGCTGACTCCACCACTGGAAACCCACTTCTACACCAACGCAGGTAAGACAGGATCGGCACCTCTATGCTCCCATTACAATCAGGCTCAGTCACCATGTGATAATGCTCTCAACAATTTAGTTGCAGGCTTCCCCTTGCTTCACCTCCACTGGCTGTGCTGCCATTTCCTCTCCCCCCTGGAAGGTATACTTTATTACACTATTTTCCTGTTTCCCTCTTCTCCCTTTTCCCATAACCTACCTTTATCTGCATTTGTGGGGTATCTATATACTATTTATATCACAGTTTTATTCATTAATACGGAAGGGAAGAGTGCGCGTGAGAGTGTTGAACTGCGGAGAGCAAGAGGTTAAGCTGCCCCGATTTGCCACCATTGATAAGCTGTTCACAGTAGATACACATGCTATCCAAGCAGCAGCAGCATCCACCATTACTGCACCCCACCCAGTCAGTGACAGCTCACCAAGTCAGCCAGAGGAGTGGTGTCAGGAATTACACGTAGGCACTGACTACACACCTTCACATCACAAGAAGGGGGTGCAAGTGTGACGCCCTGGACTAGCCAGTTAGTCACAGACATAACACACACACACACCCCCTTTCCCGGATAGTTACACTAGTCAGACACAAAACCGTTGTTGCCTCCCTCCAGGGGCTGATGTCCACACCAGGTGGGGCGGTGCCAGGCGGTTGGCCCCACCCACCAAGGAGTTCACAGGCCTGGAGGTGGGAAAACCAGTTAGTTAGTTGAAGTTCAGTTAAGAGTTGAACCGTGGAGGTAGTGAGTTCAGGGAACAGCCCAGTTTTGGGTAGGAGTGCAAAACTGCTAGTGTCTGGGTCAGATCCCAGGCACTATGGGGAGATAAGGTATGCACACCAGTGACTATGTAAGGGGAATACATGAAATAGCAGAAACTGCTGTGTGAATACTGACTTGAAAAATTCAATAGCTATATGCAAGAGTGAATATGTGAAAAATGGAATCTGCATTACTGCCATGAACATATGAATCAAGAGAAATTTAGCTACTGAATTGATCAATGCAATAGAGCCCCAACACTACGCCAAAGTATTTCTCTACGTTGGGGTCCCTAGCTTGTGTGTGTCCTCTCATGCAGTTAAAAAACCTACCGTGTATGGGAAGCTGAGACCCAGGCTATTTATGCGTATGATATGGATTGGCAATAGGTGTGGTTGGGGAGGGTTCACAAACGAAAAAATACTAACAAATAGGAATAACGTTTGGAACACCATTCTAAGTCCGAACTGGGTGCAAAAACCTAAAAAAACATCACTATGGGGAGATAAGGTATGCACACCAGTGACTATGTAAGGGGAATACATGAAATAGCAGAAACTGCTGTGTGAATACTGACTTGAAAAATCCAATAGCATTAATTCACATAATCCTAGTGACTGCGCACACAACATGGCCAAACGAAAACAAAAGACAGTACCTGGCCATTCAATCAAATGGAAACTCATAGGCAACACAGTCCATTAGACTAGGCAATTACATGCAGCCAAACAAAGTTCATGGGCCTTGCCTCAGAGTCGAACCCACAACCTCTTGGAGAACAAGCAAAGAGCCTACCACTAAACCAACTCAGTGAAATTGGAAACCGACTCTACATTAATTAACATAATCCTAGTGACTGCGCACACAACATGGCCAAACAAAAGCAAAAGACAGTACCTAGCCTATCAATCCAATGGAAACTCATAGGTAACACAGTACATTGGACTAGGCAATTACATGCAGCCATACAAAGCCCATGGGTCTTGCCCCAGAGTCGAACCCACAAACTCTCGTAGCCAGGGCAAAGAGCCTACCACTACACCAACACAGAGAAGTAGGTGAATGACTCTACATTAATTCACATAATCCTAGTGACTACGCACACAACATGGCCAAACAAATGCAAAAGACATTATCTGGCCTATCAATCCAATGGAAACTCATAGGCAACACAGTCCATTAGACTAGGCACTTACATGCAGCCATGTAAAGTTCATGGGCATTGCCTCAGAGTCGAACCCACAACCTCTTGGAGAACAAGCAAAGAGCCTACCACTAAACCAACTCAGAGAAGTTGGAAACCGACTCTACATTAATTAACATAATCCTAGTGACTGCGCACACAACATGGCCAAACAAAAGCAAAAGACAGTACGTGGCCTATCAATCCAACGGAAACTCATAGGTAACACAGTACATTGGACTAGGCAATTACATGCAGCCATACAAAGCCCATGGGCCTTGCCCCAGAGTCAAACCCACAACCTCTCATAGCCAAGGCAAAGAGCCTACCAATACACCAACACAGAGAAGTGGAAAACCATTTCTACATTAATTCACATAATCCTAGTGACTGCGCACACAACATGGCCAAACAAAAGCAAAAGACAGTACCTGGCCTATCAATCCAATGGAAACTCATAGGCAACACAGTCCATTGGACTAGACAATTACATGGAGACATACAAAGTCCATGGGCCTTGCCTCAGAGTCAAACCCACAACTTCTCGCAGCCAAGCAAAAAGCCTACCACTACACTAACACAGAGAAGTGGGAAACTGATTCTACATTAATTCACATAATCCTACCGACTGCGCACACAACATGGCCAAACAAAAGACAATACCTGGCCTATTCATTCAATGAAAACTCATAGGCAACACAGTCCATTGGACTAGGCAATTATGTGGCGCCCTAGGACCTGGTCGCCACAGCAGCATTGCCCTCCCAAAGGGTTAATGCTGAGCCTGGAGGTAATTGGGAGATCCATTGGCCAGCAGGTTTAACACCCAACACAGTTCTCCCTCCGGCCAGCAGGGGGAGCTCTGAACCTGGAATTCCAGGGAGCCTTCCTCTACCTGACCAGAGGGAGGAAGTGCAGCCAGTCTGAAGGGAGTAGTGGAAGTGAACAGACGCAGAGTGAGCTGTCCTGTGAATCTGGGGCCTAGAGCTGGAGCAGCTCGGCCCAGAGAAGCAGGAATAGCTGAGAGGCAGCAGAGAGACTCAGACATCGGAGTCTGTGGTTGCCAGGGTATAAAATCCGTCCCTGGTAGCCGAGTCCGAAGGGCAGGAGAGCTGCAAGCCCCTGGCCCAGAAACATCCAAGGTACAGCTGCAGCATCAGGGCCCGGTGTGGACTCCAGCGGAGAAGCACCAGAGAGAGGGTCTGCGCAGCCACCTACAGAAAGAAGGGACGTGCTATTGGTCCCAGCAGCGAAGAGGGCCATTGCTGGATTCAGAGAAGCAGGGTCCTATCATCACAAAGCAAAGTACAGGAGTAGGCCTCATACTCAGCTGGCCAGAAAGATCATCCCAAGTACTTCCAGGCCGACCGGATCCCCATCACCACCTGTAACGGTCTCCCAGGACTGGACTGTTCCCAGAGTAAAAGAGGAGAAGGTAAAGAGACTGTTGTTTGTGCCTGGTTCTTTCCTCGCCTGTCGGCCCTGCACCGTGTTAGCCACACAACACCATAGACTTTCACGGGCACCAACGGTATCCCGGGGCATCGCTCCACCTGTGGGGAGCAGTACCATCATAGCTGCCATAACATCACCCCGGAGTTCTCCCATAGCAGCGGCGGCTTAATAGCCGCATACCACAGGTGGCGTCACGAACATTAACTTTAACTCATCAGCCACATATTCAACTGACACCCACCAGGGCCACGGAGCCGGGCCCAGCCACCACTGACTACCACCGGACTAGTCCGGCCCGGCACCGGGTGTCCCATAGCCCTGGGGTGGGCGAGTCAACTTTGGCGTCACGAACAGGATTTCGTGCCCGGTCACACCGGGTACTGTGCGCCTGAAGAATTGCGCTTTAAAGACTGTATTACTGCGTGTTTCACTGTTTGAAAACTGCCGCCGCCATTAGCCTCACTGAGCGCAGGAAGAAGGGGGGCGTGCCTGACAAAGAGCGCGAAGGGAGCGCGCCATCAGAGCAGAGCGCTGTTAACCCCGCGCGACCCGGAAGGAAATTTGAAAAGTGAACGGAGCCTGGTAAGGTTCACTAAGGGGGAGGAAGATGTCCGACGCAGAGGGAGGGCAGGTGGCTGCCATAGCCCGAGACGCCGCAGCGCCCGCCGAAGCGATCCCTGTCGCCGTCGCCCCATCCCCCGCTGTAGCGCCGGTAATGCCGATCACCATGCCGTACATACCGGGCGCAGAATGGCTGCCGCAGTATTCCGGGGAGTCCCATACCTTGAGCGACTTCAGAGAAAGCCTGCACAGCTTATTCCGGGTGTATCCGCTGACTGAGAGCCAGAAGGTGGGCATATTAATGGGACAGCTAGCCGGCGCAGCTCAGCGTGAAGTGAAGTCCTGGCCTGATACAGATAAAGGGACAGTAACCCAGATACTGGCCAAGCTAAAGAGTACTTTTGACACCCGCACCGCAGCAGAGATAAAGATGAGATTCTTTGGGTGCAAGCAGCGGCCCACAGACAGCATAAGGGACTATGCCTTAAACCTGCAGGAGGCCCTGAAAGCGGTTAAACAAGTGGACCCAGAGAGTGTACGTGAAGAACACAAACTCCTAACTGAGCAGTTCATAGAGGGGCTCCTGTCAGATGCCCACAGGACCCAGCTGCGTATCATGGTCCTGCAGAACCCTGCTCTGGACTTTGCAAAGTTTAAGGACCAGGCCATCCGGGTACTGAGAGAATCTACACCGAATGACCCAGTGCCCCTCCGGCCTCTTGCTATCACGTACCCCGGGGTGGTGCCTGCAACACGAGCCACTGCAGGGGCTGAGGCGCAGTCCCTGGATAAGGATCCCACTGCAGAGCTCAGACAGCAGTTCCAGGAGCTGACCAAGACTGTAGCTGCCCTTGCCAAGATCGTGCAGTCCCTACAAGTGACCCCATCGCCTGCAAAAATCGAGTTGGCCTCCAGCCCAGATGACGTCCCATGGATGCGACAGAGGAGGGTTCCGCCGACCCGAGGCAGAGACACAGACCGGTATGATTCAACGGGACAACCGATCTGCCGCCGCTGCAGCCAGGCGGGCCACATTGCACGATACTGTCCTTTAAATGGGCCGAGCCTGGGGCCAGGAGCCGACCCCCAGGTGTAAGGAAGCCCGGCTCAACCCCCAGCCGCAGCAAGTATGTGGGAGGACGACCGGTCCTTCCTATTGTGCTGGATGGGATCCCTTTGAATGCCCTCCTGGATACTGGGTCCCAGGTAACGACCATCCCCTATAAACTGTACAAAAGATATTGGGCTGATTCAGACATTGACCATGGCCCAGATGATGATTTAACAATTGTGGCCAGTAATGGTCAGCCCTTACCTCAAATTGGGTATAAAGAAGTAACCATTAAAGTGGGGCGGGTGGAATTGCCATGTCAGGGGATGATAATTGTAGATATTGATCGCAAAGAATCTGACCCGCTGGTAACCATTGGTACAAATGTGATAGAAAATTGTATTGCCGAAGTGATAATTTTGTTGCAGCAGGCGTCTGAAACTGCCAGCTCCGGGCAGCAGCGTGCCCTACAGAGGGAGATCAGAGCCCTGATGAGGAGGCAGCAGGTGGAGCTGGCCGGAGGAGAAATTGGCAGTGTGAGGGTAAGTGACCCCCTACCCATTGCAATACCCCCAAGAAGTGAAATGTTGATATGGTGTCGGGCAGCAATAGGCCTCAAGGGTCAGGATTACCATGCCTTGGTAGAACCGGTGTATTCAGACAGTAGGCCTGGAGTCCTGATAGCCAGAGGGGTAGCAGACGTCCGCAAGGGGAGAGTGCCCATCCGTGTCCTGAATTGTGGGGAGGAGGAAGCCAAATTGCCCCGGTACGCCACTGTAGCAAAACTGTACACTGTCAGCAACAACACCATCAAAGCAGTGGAACCCTTGATCCCGTCCGACCAGGCGGAAGACAAGGGCTCCAAGGGGCAGCTGGAAGACTGGTGCCAAAACTTACATGTGGGCACCGACTCCACCCCCTCACACCAAAAGAATGGGGTTTACCGGGTGGTACAGGAGTACGAGCGGGTCTTCAGCAAACACCCCCTAGATTTTGGGCAGGTGAAAGGGGTTAAACATCAAATCCCCACGGGTGATCATCCTCCCGTTAAAGAGAGATACCGCCCTGTACCCCCCGCACAGTATCAGCGTGCCAAAGAAATGTTACGGGAAATGAAGGAGGCTGGGGTTATCAGAGATAGTTGTAGCCCCTGGGCAGCTCCACTAGTGCTCGTAAAGAAAAAAGATGGTACAATGAGAATGTGTGTAGATTACAGGCAAATTAACCGCATTACACATAAAGATGCTTATCCACTGCCCAGAATAGAGGAGTCACTAACAGCCTTAAAGTCAGCTAACTATTTCTCCACCTTGGATCTCACCAGTGGGTATTGGCAGGTTCCCGTGGCAGAGGCGGACAAGGAGAAGACTGCATTCACGACGCCGATGGGCCTCTGCGAGTTCAACTGCATGCCATTCGGGCTCTGCAACGCCCCAGGGACATTCCAACGGTTGATGGAGTGCTGCTTGGGCCACCACAACTTCGAAACCGTGCTGTTGTACCTGGATGACGTCATAGTCTACTCCAAGACTTATGAAGACCACCTGAAGCACTTAGCAGAAGTGTTCGAGTCTTTGTCAAAATATGGCCTGAAGATCAAGCCGTCCAAATGTCACCTCTTGAAGCCAAAGGTACAGTACCTGGGTCATGTGGTCAGCGCAGAAGGTGTGGCACCTGATCCGGAGAAAGTCACCGTAATCAAGGACTGGCCAAGACCCACCACGGTAAAGGAGGTGCGGCAGTTCCTTGGGCTGGTGGGCTACTACCGAAGGTTCATTGATGGTTTCACCAAGATAGCAGCGCCCCTTCAAGATCTCCTGGTGGGCCAGCCAAAGCAGGCTAAGAAGCAGAGCCCTCCATTTGAATGGAGCAGCCAACTAGAAACCTCCTTTGTCCAGCTGAAAGGGGCTCTCACGGGAGAAGAAATTCTGGCCTACCCTGACTACAGCCAGCCGTTTGTACTGTATACAGACGCCAGCAACGTGGGCCTGGGAGCCGTTTTGTCCCAGGTGCAGGGAGGCAGGGAGAAGGTGATAGCGTACGCCAGTAGGAAGCTTCGGCCCACAGAAAGGAATCCAGAAAATTACAGTTCCTTCAAGCTGGAGTTCCTCGCTATTGTTTGGGCAGTGACTGAACGCTTCAAACACTATCTGGCGTCGGCCAAGTTCACCATCTTCACGGACAACAATCCGTTGACACACCTGGCAACAGCCAAGTTAGGGGCGTTGGAACAGCGATGGATGGCCCGGCTGTCTAACTTTGACTTTACCATCAAGTACCGGGCTGGCAAGAAGAATAACAATGCTGATGCGCTGTCCAGAATGCCTCACTTACCCGAATCTGGAGAAGACCTGGATGAACTCGAAGAGATAGAGTTACCGGCTTTCCATCATCAGGGCGTTTCCCAGTGTGAGCATGCTGTGGGAGTGAAGCGCTCGAGCCAACACGAGGTCCCGGTTAACCCATTACTCCACCATAATTGGGAAGAGACACAGAACGGTGACCCGGCGGTGCGATTGGTCAAAGAAAAGCTAGCACAAGCTGAGACTCATCTTGGTCCAGATGCTCCAGAAGAAGCCCAGCAGTTGTGGAAAGAGAGGGGACGACTGTTCACCTACCAAGGCAAGCTCTGCAAGAGACACGTCAACTGGCGAACAAATGAACTTGTCTGGCAGATCGTGGTTCCGCAGAGGGATGCTCCAATGGTCCTAGCAGCTTATCATGATAACGCAGGCCACTTTGGGTGGAAGAAGTTGGAGGCCCTACTCCGTGATCGGTTCTATTGGGTGCACATGAGAAAGGTGATCGAGAAGTGGTGCCGAGACTGTGGCCCGTGTAACCTGAGGCGGAAGGATGATGCCAGCCAAAGGTCTCCCCTACAGCCAATTGTTACGAAGCAGCCCCTGGAGTTGGTGGCCCTGGACCACGTGAAGTTAACACCAAGCCGGTCAGGCTATGTGTACGCCCTCACAATTGTGGACCATTACTCTCGTTTCCTGGTAGTAGTGCCTGTGAAGGACCAGACAGCCAGAACAGCAGCTAAAGCGTTCCAGGCATCCTTTTGCCGGCCTCACGGTTATCCGGAAAGGGTACTGACCGATCAAGGCCCTGCGTTCGAGGCGGAGGTGTTCCAAGAGTTTTGTAACATGTACGGTTGTAAGAAAATCAGAACAACACCGTACCACCCCCAAACCAATGGACTGTGCGAGAAAATGAACCATGTGGTTATTGATATGCTGAAGACTCTACCTCTGGAAGAAAGGAACCAATGGCCAGAGAAGCTGCCAGATCTGGTCGACCTGTACAACCATATCCCAGTAAATTCGACCAACTGCAGCCCCGCTTACCTGATGCGAGCCAGACCTGGCAGGTTGCCTGTAGACTTTGAGATGGGGACTGTGTCGCCTGAGGCGGTTCAAGAAATAGAGGATTGGGATACAGAACGGCAGCAGCAGTACCGTAAGGTCCAGGAATGCGTAGAGAGGAGCCTGTCTCAAGCCAGAACAAGACAAGAGCAGCAGTACAATCAAACGGCCCCAGCAACTCCCTTAGCACCTGGAGAACAAGTCCTCAAGAAGAAGCGGAGGACGCATAAATTGGATGATCAGTGGGAGAACGAGCCCTACACCATTATCCCCTCCAACTTTGACAACAGTAAGGTGTGCCTCATAAGCAAGGACGAAGGCAAGACTTGTCAAGCAATATCCAGAGACCGCCTGAAGACGTGCCCTGAGCGGTGCAAAGTTCAAAGGGAAGTGGAGGAAGTTCGAGAAGAAGGGGAAGAGATGATACAAACGATCCTCGGCAAATTCCCCAAGACTTGGACCCGCATAAATGGTGCCGTAGTGGTACCGGTCCTGACGTTCCCACAGTTGGTCGAGCCAGAAACAGAACAGGTTCCGGATCCACCCAAAGAACCGTCCGCCCCGACACGCGGTGACACGCCAGCAGTGGAACAGGAGGATCAACCCCCTGTCAGTGGTGAACCTGTCATACCCTTGGCGACTCCTAGACCACATAGGCAATCATCATGCATACCTATTGGGGTTAGGCCTACCGGTAGTGCTGAGATAGGAGACACACTAAGTAGTCAGGGACAAACACCAGAGCTACGCAGGTCTCAACGCAGCACTCGGGGACAACCCCCTCTAAGGTATAGGGAATCAACTATATAAAGAAAGAGTATTTATTAGAATGTAAATAGTTATGTGAAAAGTCTGTAATGTCGTGTACAAAATGTTTTTTTTTTGTGATTGCGAAAATGGACAATTGGGCCACTGGACTATGGGTGGCCAACACCTAAATTGTTTATAGTTAGCACCAGTGTGCTCAACACCCCTGAAGAAAAACCCGTCCGGCGTGCATAGAGTGGGGTCATCAATGCTCTGACGCACGCCCAGAGCCTACGTTGGGGGTTTGATCGCGGCGGGTCCCCCATGGAGCAGTGTAATGGACACCCGGCAGGGAGCCACACTGGACTCTTATAGTACTGTCTGAAGTTGTAACGTTAAAAATAATGTGCCTCCCATATTGGGATGAAATGTATGACATGTTATGTTTTGTTTCCACAGTCCGGGAGTACTGAATTTAACTAAGGGGGAGTGTGGCGCCCTAGGACCTGGTCGCCACAGCAGCATTGCCCTCCCAAAGGGTTAATGCTGAGCCTGGAGGTAATTGGGAGATCCATTGGCCAGCAGGTTTAACACCCAACACAGTTCTCCCTCCGGCCAGCAGGGGGAGCTCTGAACCTGGAATTCCAGGGAGCCTTCCTCTACCTGACCAGAGGGAGGAAGTGCAGCCAGTCTGAAGGGAGTAGTGGAAGTGAACAGACGCAGAGTGAGCTGTCCTGTGAATCTGGGGCCTAGAGCTGGAGCAGCTCGGCCCAGAGAAGCAGGAATAGCTGAGAGGCAGCAGAGAGACTCAGACATCGGAGTCTGTGGTTGCCAGGGTATAAAATCCGTCCCTGGTAGCCGAGTCCGAAGGGCAGGAGAGCTGCAAGCCCCTGGCCCAGAAACATCCAAGGTACAGCTGCAGCATCAGGGCCCGGTGTGGACTCCAGCGGAGAAGCACCAGAGAGAGGGTCTGCGCAGCCACCTACAGAAAGAAGGGACGTGCTATTGGTCCCAGCAGCGAAGAGGGCCATTGCTGGATTCAGAGAAGCAGGGTCCTATCATCACAAAGCAAAGTACAGGAGTAGGCCTCATACTCAGCTGGCCAGAAAGATCATCCCAAGTACTTCCAGGCCGACCGGATCCCCATCACCACCTGTAACGGTCTCCCAGGACTGGACTGTTCCCAGAGTAAAAGAGGAGAAGGTAAAGAGACTGTTGTTTGTGCCTGGTTCTTTCCTCGCCTGTCGGCCCTGCACCGTGTTAGCCACACAACACCATAGACTTTCACGGGCACCAACGGTATCCCGGGGCATCGCTCCACCTGTGGGGAGCAGTACCATCATAGCTGCCATAACATCACCCCGGAGTTCTCCCATAGCAGCGGCGGCTTAATAGCCGCATACCACAGGTGGCGTCACGAACATTAACTTTAACTCATCAGCCACATATTCAACTGACACCCACCAGGGCCACGGAGCCGGGCCCAGCCACCACTGACTACCACCGGACTAGTCCGGCCCGGCACCGGGTGTCCCATAGCCCTGGGGTGGGCGAGTCAATTACATTCAACCATACAAAGTCCATGGGCTTTGCCTCAAAGTCAAACCCACAACTTCTTGTAACCCAAGGAAAGAGCCTACCACTACACCAAAACAGAGAAGAGAATGACTCTACATTAATTCACATAATCCTAGTGACTGCGCACACAACATGACCAAACGAAAACAAAAGACAGTCCCTGGCCTATCAATCCAATGGAAACTCATAGACAACATAGTCCAATGGACTACGGAATTACATGCAGCCATACAAAGTCCATGGGCCTTGTCTCAGAGTCATACCCACAATCTCTGGCAGAACAAGCAAAGAGCCTACAACTTCACCAACACAAAGAAGTAGGAAGCTGCGTCTACATTAATTCACATAATCCTAGTGACTGCGCACACAACATGGCCAAACAAAAGCAAAAGACAGTACCTGGCCTATCAATCCAATGGGAACTCATAGGCAACACAGTTAATTGAACTAGGCAATTACATGCAGCCATACAAACTCCATGGGCCTTGCCTCAGAGTCAAACCCACAACCTCTTGCAGCTAAGCAAAGAGCCTTCCACTACAGCAACACAGAGAACTGGGAAACTGATTCTACATTAATTCACATAATCCTACCGACTGCGCACACAACATAACCAAACAAAAGATAATACCTGGCCAATCAATCCAATGGAAACTCATAGGCAACACAGTCCATTGGACTAGGCAATTACACGCAGCCATATAAAGTCCATGGGCTTTGCCTCAGAGTCAAACCCGCAATTTCTCGCAGCCCAAGCAAAGAGCCTACCACTACACCAAGACAGAGAAGTTGGAAACTGAGTTTACATTAGTTCACATAATCCTAGTGACTGCCCACACAACATGGCCAAACAAAAGCAAAAGACAGTACCTGGCCTATCAATCCAATGGGAACTCATAGGCAAAACAGTTAATTGAAATAGGCAATTACATGCAGTCATACAAACTCCAGGGGCCTTGCCTCAGAGTCGAACCCACAACCTCTTGCAGCTTAAGCAAAGAGACTACCACTACACCAACACAGAGAAGTAGGTGAATGACTCTACATTAATTCACATAATCCTAGTGACTGCGCACACAACATTGCCAAACAAAAGAAAAAGACAGTACCTGGCCTATCAATCCAATAGAAACTCATAGGCAAAGCAATCAATTGGACTAGGCAATTACATGCAGCCATACAAAGTCCATGGGCCTTGCCTCAAAGTCGAACTCACAACCTCTCGCAGCTCAAGTAAAGAGCCTACCACTACACCAACACAGAGAAATGTAAACCTGACTCTACATTATTTCACATAATCCTAGTGACTGCGCACACAACATGGCCAAACGAAAACAAAAGACAGTAACTGGCCTATCAATCCAATAGAAACTCATAGGCAACACAGTCCATTGGACTAAGCAATTACATGCAGCCATTCAAAGTCCATGAGCCTTGCATTAGAGTCGAACCCACAACCTCTCGCAGCCCAAGCAAAGAGCCTACCACTACACCAACACAGAGAAGTGGGAAACTGACTCTACATTAATTCCCATAACCCTAGTGACTGCGCACACAACATGGTCAAACAAAAGCAAAAGGCAGTACCTGGCCTATCAATCCAATGGAAACTCATAGGCAACATAGTCCATTGGACTAGGCAATTACATGCAGCCATACAAAGTCCATGGGCCTTGCCTCAGAGTCAAACCCACAACCTCTGGCAGAACAAGCAAAGAGCCTACAACTACAAAAACACAAAGAAGTAGGAAGCTGCGTCTACATTAATTCACATAATCCTAGTGACTGCGCACACAACATGGCCAAACAAAAGCAGAAGACATTACCTAGCCTATCAAGCCAATGGAAACTCATAGGCAACACAGTCAATTGAACTAGGCGATTACATGCAGCCATACAAACTCCATGGGCCTTGCCTCAGAGTCGAACCCACAATTTCTCGCAGCCCAAGCAAAGAGCCTACCACTACACCAACACAGAGAAGTTGGAATCTAAGTTTACATTAGTTCACATAATCCTAGTGACTGCGCACACAACATGGCCAAACAAAAGCAAAAGACAGTACCTGGCCTATCAATCCGATGGGAACTCATAGGCAACACAGTCAATTGAACTAGGCGATTACATGCAGCCATACAAACTCCATGGGCCTTGCCTCAGAGTCGAACCCACAACCTCTCGCAGCTTAAGCAAAGAGACTACCACTACACCAACACAGAGAATTAGGTGAATGACTCTACATTAATTCACATAATCCTAGTGACTGCGCACACAACATGGCCAAACAAAAGCAAAAGACAGTACCTGGCCTATTAATCCAATGAAAACTCATAGGCAACGCAATCCTTTGGACTAGGCAATAACATGCAGCCATACAAAGTCCATGGGCCTTGCCTCAGAGTCAAAACCACTACCTGGGTGGAGATAAGGGGGGGGAGAATGAATAATAAAATACTGATAGGGGTGTGTTATAAGACGCCGAATATTATGGAAGAGGTAGAGAATCTACTCATAAAGCAAATTGATAAAGCAGCGAGTCTTGGAGAGGTAATTATTATGGGGGACTTTAACTATCCTGATATAAATTGGGGAACAGAAACTTGCAGTTCCAGCAAAGGAAATAGATTTTTGATAACAATGAAAGATAATTACCTTTCACAAATGGTACAGGACCCCACAAGAGGGGGAGCACTACTAGACCTTGTACTAACCAATAGGCCAGACCGCATATCAAATATACAAGTTGGGGGTTACTTGGGGAATAGTGATCACAAAATAATAAGTTTTCATGTATTCTTTAGTAAGATGTATAGTAGAGGGGCTACAAGGACACTAAACTTCAGGAAAGCAAATTTTAAACGGTTGAGAGATGATCTTAGTGCAATAAACTGGGATGATGTACTAAGTAATAAAAGTACACAAAGCAAATGGGAGACTTTTGTGAGCATCCTGAATAGGGCTTGTGCAGAAAATATACCCTATGGGAACAAACATGCTAGAAATAGGAGGAAACCCCTATGGCTAAATAGAGCTGTAAGGGAAGCAATAAAAGAAAAACAGAAAGCCTTAAAAGAATTAAAGAGGGTAGGTAGTGATGAGGCATTATATAATTATAGAAAATTAAATAAAATATGTAAAAAGCAAATTAAGTTAGCTAAGTTTGAGACAGAGAGACTCATTGCGAGAGAAAGTAAAAATAATCCTAAAATATTCTTTAACTACATAAACAGTAAAAAACTGAAAAGCGATAGTGTTGGCCCCCTTAAAAATAGTCTTGGTGAAATGGTGGAAGGGGATGAGGGTAAAGCCAACCTGCTGAATGACTTTTTTTCTACGGTTTTTATACAAGAAAATGCCATGGCAGATGACATGACCAGTGATGCCATAAATTCACCCTTGAATATTACCTGCTTAACCCAGCAGGAAGTACGCCGCCGCCTCGAAATCACTAAGGTTGACAAATCTCCGGGCCCGGATGGCATACACCCCAGAGTACTACAGGAATTGAGTTCTGTGATAGATAGACCATTATTTTTAATCTTCTCAGATTCCTTAATAACAGGGTCGGTACCGCAGGACTGGCGCATAGCAAATGTGGTGCCAATATTCAAAAAGGGGACAAAAACTGAGCCGGGAAATTATAGGCCGGTAAGTTTAACCTCTACGGTTGGTAAAATCCTTGAGGGTTTCTTGAGAGATGCTATACTGGAGTATCTCAAGAAAAATAACCTTATGACAGAGTATCAACATGGGTTTATGAGGGATCGATCCTGTCAAACTAATTTGATCAGCTTCTATGAAGAGGTAAGTTCAAGCCTGGACCAGGGAAATGCAGTGGATGTTGTGTATATGGACTTTTCAAAAGCTTTTGATACGGTGCCACACAAAAGGTTGGTACATAAAATGAGAATAATGGGGATAGGGGAAAATATGTGTAACTGGGTTAAAAACTGGCTCAGTGATAGGAAACAAAGGGTGGTTATTAATGGTACGTACTCGGACTGGGTCTCAGTTCATAGTGGGGTACCACAGGGGTCAGTATTGGGCCCGCTTCTTTTCAACATATTTATAAATGACCTTGTTGGGGGCATGCGGAGTAGAATTTCAATATTTGCAGATGATACTAAACTCTGCAGGGTAATCAATACAGAGGAGGATAATTTTATATTACAGGGAGATTTATGTAAATTGGAGGATTGGGCTGAGAAGTGGCAATTGAAGTTTAATGTAGATAAATGTAAGGTCATGCACTTGGGTAGAGGAAATAACATTTATGATTATGTACTTAATTGTAGAACACTGGGTAAAACAGACACAGAAAAAGACTTGGGTGTATGGGTGGATGGTAAACTTCACTTTAGTGGACAGTGTCAGGCAGCTGCTGCCAGGGCTAATAAAATAATGGGATGTATTAAAAGAGGTATAAGTGTTCATGAAAAAAATATAGTTCTACCTCTGTACAAGTCACTAGTGCGACCGCACGTAGAATACTGTGTACAATTCTGGTCACCGATATATAAGAAGGACATAGCTGAACTGGAGAGGGTGCAAAGAAGAGCGACCAAGATTATTAGAGGAATGGGGGGGCTGCAATACGAAGACAGGTTATTAAACTTGGGGTTATTTAGTCTGGAAAAACGAAGGCTTAGGGGAGATCTAATCACAATGTATAAATATATGAGGGGACAGTACAGAGACCTTTCCAAAGATCTATTTACACCTAGGCCTGCGACTGGAACACGGGGGCATCCGCTACGTCTTGAGGAAAGAAGGTTTAATCATAATCACAGACGAGGATTCTTTACTGTACGAGCAGTGAGACTATGGAATTCTCTGCCGCATGATGTTGTAATGAGTGATTCACTACTAACATTTAAGCAGAGCCTGGATGCCTTTCTTGAAAAATTTAATATAACCAGTTATGTATATTAGATTTTATGACAGGGTATTGATCCAGGGAACTAGTCTGATTGCCGGATGTGGAGTCAGGAATGAAATTTTTTCCCCATTGGAACTTGTTTGCCACATTGGGGTTTTTTGCCTTCCTCTGGATCAACATGTTAGGCTACGGGTTGAACTAGATGGACTTAGAGTCTCCCTTCAACCTTAAAACTATGATACCTCTCAAAGCCCAAGCAAAGAGCCTACAAATACACCAACACAGAGAAGTGGAAAACTGATTCTACATTAATTCACATAATCCTAGTGACTGCGCACACAACATGGCCAAACAAAAGCAAAAGACAGTACCTGGCCTATCATTCCAATTGAAACTCATAGGTAACATAGTCCATTGGACTAGGCAATAACATGCAGCCATACAAAGTCCATGGGCCTTGCCTCAAAGTTGAACTCACAACCTCTCGCAGCTCTAGCAAAGAGCCTACAACTACACCAACACAGAGAAATGTGAACCTGACTCTACATTAATTCACATAATCCTAGTGACTGCGCACACAACATGGCCAAACAAAAGCAAAAGACAGTACCTGGCCTATAAATCCAATAGAAACTCATAGGCAACACAGTCCATTGGACTAGGCAATTACATGCAGCCATACAAAGTCCATGGGCCTTGCCTCAGAGTCAAACCCACAACCTCTCGCAGCCAAGCAAAGAGCCTACCACTACACCAACACAGAGAAGTGGGAAACTGATTCTACATTAATTCACATAATCCTACCGACTGCGCACACAACATGGCCAAACAAAAGAAAATACCTGGCCTATCAATCCAATGGAAACTCATAGGCAACACAGTCCATTAGACTAGGCAAATACATGCAGCCATACAAAGCCCATGGGCCTTGCCCCAGAGTCGAACCCACAACCTCTTGTAGCCCAAGCAAAGAGCCTACAAATACACCAACACAGAGAAGTGGAAAACTGATTCTACATTAATTCACATAATCCTAGTGACTGCGCACACAACATGGCCAAACAAAAGCAAAAGACATTACCTGGCCTATAAATCCAATAGAAACTCATAGGCAAAGCAATCAATTGGACTAGGCAATTACATGCAGCCATACAAAGTCCATGGGCCTTGCCTCAGAGTCGAACCCACAACCTCTTGTAGCCCAAGCAAAGAGCCTACCACTACACCAACACAGAGAAGTTGGTACAGAGTTTACATTAGTTCACATAATCCTAGTGACTGTGCACACAACATGGCCAAACAAAAGCAAAAGACAGTCCCTGGCCTATCAATCCAATGGAAACTCATATACAACATAGTCCATTGGACTAGGCAATTACATGCAGCCATACAAAGTCCATGGGCCTTGCCTCAGAGTCAAACCCACAACCTCTGGCAGAACAAGCAAAGAGCTTACAACTACACCAACACAAAAAAGTAGGAAGCTGCGTCTACATTAATTTACATATTCCTAGCGACTGCGCACACAACATGGCCAAACAAAAGCAAAAGACATTACCTGGCCTATCAAGCCAATGGAAACTCGTAGGCAACACAGTCCATTGGACTAAACAATTACATGGAGCCATACAAAGTCCATGGGCTTTGCCTCAGAGTCAAACCCACAATTTCTCGCATCCCAAGCAAAGAGCCTACCACTACAACAACACAGACAAGTTGGAAACTGAGTTTACATTAGTTCACATAATCCTAGTGACTGTGCACACAACATGGCGAAACAAATGCAAAAGACATTATCTGGCCTATCAATCCAATGGAAACTCATAGGCAACACAGTCCATTAGACTAGGCAAATACATGCAGCCATACAAAGTTCATGGGCCTTGCCTCAGAGTCGAACCCACAACCTCTTGGAGAACAAGCAAAGAGCCTACCACTAAACCAACACAGAGAAGTTGGAAACTGATTCTACATTAATTCACATAATCCTACCGACTGCGCACACAACATGGCTAAACAAAAGCAAAAGACAGTACCTGGCTTATCAATCCAATGGAAACTCATAGGCAACACAGTCCATTGGACTAGGCAATAACATGCAGCCATAAAAAGTCCATGGGCCTTGCCTCAGAGTCAAACCCACAACCTCTCGCAGCTCAAGCAAAGAGCCTACCACTACACCAACACAGAGAAATGTGAACCTGCCTCTACATTAATTCACATAATCCTAGTGAGTGCGCACACAACATGGCCAAACGAAAACAAAAGACAGTACCTGGCCTATCAATCCAATGGAAACTCATAGGCAACACAGTCCATTGGACTAGGCAATTACATGCAGCCATAAAAAGTCCATGGGCCTTGCCTCAGAGTCAAACCCACAACCTCTCGCAGTCCAAGCAAAGAGCCTACCACTACACCAACACAGAGAAATGTGAAACTGACTCTACATTAATTCACATAATCCTAGTGACTGCGCACACAACATGGCCAAACGAAAGCAAAAGTCAATACCTGGCCTATCAATCCAATGGAAACTCATAGGCAACAAAGTCCATTGGACTAGGCAATTACATGCAGCCATAAAAAGTCCATGGGCCTTGCCTCAGAGTCAAACCCACAACCTCTCAAAGCCCAAGCAAAGAGCCTACCACTACACCAACAAAGAGAAATGTGAAACTGACTCTACATTAATTCACATATTCCTAGTGACTGCGCACACAACATGGCCAAACAAAAGCAAAAGAAAGCACCTGGCCTATCAATCCAATGGAAACTCATAGGTAACGCAGTCCATTGGACTATGCAATTACATGCAGCCATACAAAGTCCATGGGCCTTGCCTCAGAGTCGAACTCACAACCTCTCGCAGCCCAACAAAAAAGCCTACCACTTCAGCAACACAGAAGTGTGAAACTGTCTCTACATTAACTCACATAATCCTAGTGACTGCGCACAAAACATGGCCAAACGAAAACAAAAGACAGTACCTGGCCTATCAATCCATTGGACTAGGCAATTACATGCAGCCATACAAAGTCCATGGGCCTTGCCTCAGAGTCAAACCCACAACCTCTTACAGCCCAAGCAAAGAGCCTACCACTACACCAACACAGAGAAGTGCGAAACTGACTCAACATAAATTCACATAATCCTAGTGACTGCGCACACAACATGGCCAAACAAAAGCTAAAGACAGTCCCTTGCCTATCAATCCAATGGAAACTCATAGACAACATAGCCCATTGGAATAGGCAATTACATGCAGCCTCACAAAGTCCATGGGCCTTGCCTCAGAGTCAAACCCACAACCTCTGGCAGAACAAGCAAAGAGCCTACAACTACACCAACACAAAGAAGTAGGAAGCTGCGTCTACATTAATTCACATAATCCTAGTGAATGCGCACACAACATGGCCAAACAAAAGCAAAAGACATTACCTGGCCTATCAGGCCAATGGAAACTCATAGGCAACACAGTCCATTGAACTAGGCGATTACATGCAGCCATACAAAGTCCATGGGCCATGCCGCAGAGTCAAACCCACAACCTCTCGCAGCCAAGCAAAGCAGCTTCCACTACACCAACACAGAGAAGTGGGAAACGGAATCTACATTAATTCACATAATCCTAGTGACTGCGCACACAACATGGCCAAACAAAAGCAAAAGACAATACCTGGCCTATCAATCCAATGGAAACTCGTAGGCAACACAGTCCATTGGACTTGGCAATTACATGCAGCCATACAAAGTCCATGGGCCTTGCCTCAGAGTCAAACCCACAACCTCTGGCAGAACAAGCAAAGAGCCTACAACTACACCAACACAAAGAAGTAGGAAGTTGCGTCTACATTAATTCACATAATCCTAGTGAATGTGCACACAACATGGCCAAACAAAAGCAAAAGACATTACCTGGCCTATCAAGCCAATGGAAACTCATAGGCAACACAGTCCATTGAACTAGACAATTACATGGAGACATACAAAGTCCATGGGCCTTGCCTCAAAGTCAAACCCACAACCTCTCGCAGCCAAGCAAAGAGCCTACCACTACACCAACACAGATAAGTGGGAAACTGATTCTACATTAATTCACATAATCCTACCGACTGCGCACACAACATGGCCAAACAAAAGACAATACCTGGCCTATCAATCCAATGGAAACTCATAGGCAACACAGTCCATTAGACTAGGCAAATACATGCAGCCATACAAAGTTCATGGGCCTTGCCTCAGAGTCGAACCCACAACTTCTTGGAGAACAAGCAAAGAGCCTACCACTAAACCAACACAGAGAAGTTGGAAACCGACTCTACATTAATTCACATAATCCTAGTGACTGCGCACACAACATGGCCAAACAAAAGCAAAAGACAGTACCCGGCCTATCAATCCAATGGAAACTCATAGGTAACACAGTACATTAGACTAGGCAATTAAATGCAGCCATACAAAGCCCATGGGCCTTGCCCCAGAGTCGAACCCACAACCTCTCGTAGCCCAAGCAAAGAGCCTACCAATACACCAACACAGAGAAGTGAAAAACTGATTCTACATTAATTCACATAATCCTAGTGACTGCGCACACAACATGGCCAAACAAAAGCAAAAGACAGTACCTGGCCTATCAATCCAATAGAAACTCATAGGCAAAGCAATCAATTGGACTAGGCAATTACATGCAACCATACAAAGTCCATGGGCCTTGCCTCAGAGTCGAACCCACAACCTCTTGTAGCCCAAGCAAAGAGCCTACCACTAAACCAACACAGAGAAGAGCGAAACTGACTCAACATAAATTCACATAATCCTAGTGACTGCACACACAACATGGCCAAACAAAAGCAAAAGACAGTCCCTGGCCTATCAATCCAATGGAAACTCATATACAACATAGTCCATTGGACTAGGCAATTACATGCAGCCATACAAAGTCCATGGGCCTTGCCTCAGAGTCAAACCCACAACCTTTGGCAGAACAAGCAAAGAGCTTACAACTACACCAACACAAAAAAGTAGGAAGGTGCGTCTACATTAATTCACATATTCCTAGAGACTGCGCACACAACATGGCCAAACAAAAGCAAAAGACATTACCTGGCCTATCAAGCCAATGGAAACTCATAGGCAACACAGTCCATTGGACTAAACAATTACATGCAGCCATACAAAGTCCATGGGCTTTGCCTCTGAGTCAAACCCACAATTTGTCGCAGCCCAAGCAAAGAGCCTACCACTACACCAACACAGACAAGATGGCAACTGAGTTTACATTAGTTCACATAATCCTAGTGACTGTGCACACAACATTGCGAAACAAATGCAAAAGACATTATCTGGCCTATCAATCCAATGGAAACTCATAGTCAACACAGTCCATTAGACTAGGCAAATACATGCAGCCATACAAAGTTCATGGGCCTTGCCTCAGAGTCGAACCCACAACCTCTTGGAGACCAAGCAAAGAGCCTACCACTAAACCAACACAGAGAAGTTGGAAACTGACTCTACATTAATTCACATAATCCTAGTGACTGCGCACACAACATGGCCAAACAAAAGCAAAAGACAGTACCTGGCCTATCAATCCAATGGAAACTCATAGGCAACACAGTCCATTGGACTAGACAATTACATGGAGACATACAAAGTCCATGGGCCTTGCTTCAGAGTCAAACCCACAACCTCTCGCAGCCAAGCAAAGAGCCTACCACTACACCAATACAGAGAAGTGGGAAACTGATTCTACATTAATTCACATAATCCTACCGACTGCGCACACAACATGGCTAAACAAAAGCAAAAGACAGTACCTGGCTTATCAATCCAATGGAAACTCATAGGCAACACAGTCCATTGGACTAGGCAATAACATGCAGCCATACAAAGTCCATGGGCCTTGCCTCAAAGTCGAACTCACAACCTCTCGCAGCTCAAGCAAAGAGCCTACCACTACACCAACACAGAGAAATGTGAACCTGCCTCTACATTAATTCACATAATCCTAGTGACTGCGCACACAACATGGCCAAACGAAAGCAAAAGTCCATACCTGGCCTATCAATCCAATGGAAACTCATAGGCAACACAGTCCATTGGACTAGGCAATTACATGCAGCCATAAAAAGTCCATGGGCCTTGCCTCAGAGTCAAACCCACAACTTCTCGCAGCCCAAGCAAAGATCCTACCACTACACCAACACAGAGAAATGTGAAACTGACTCAACATTAATTCACATAATCCTAGTGACTGCGCACACAACATGGCCAAACGAAAGCAAAAGTCAATACCTGGCCTATCAATCCAAAGGAAACTCATAGGCAACACAGTCCAGTGGACTAGGCAATTACATGCAGTTATACAAAGTCCATGAACCTTGCATTAGAGTCAAACCCACAACTTCTCGCAGCCAAAGCAAAGAGCCTACCACTACACCAACACAGAGAAGTTTGAAACTGACTCTTCATTAACTCACATAATCCTAGTGACTGCGCACACAACATGGCCAAACGAAAGCAAAAGACAGTACCTGGCTTATCAATCCAATGGAAACTCATAGGCAACACAGTCCATAGGACTAGGCAATAACATGCAGCCATACAAAGTCCATGGGCCTTGCCTCAAAGTCGAACTCACAACCTCTCGCAGCTCAAGCAAAGAGCCTACCACTACACCAACACAGAGAAATGTGAACCTGCCTCTACATTAATTCACATAATCCTAGTGACTGCGCACACAACATGGCCAAACGAAAGCAAAAGTCCATACCTGGCCTATCAATCCAATGGAAACTCATAGGCAACACAGTCCATTGGACTAGGCAATTACATGCTGCCATAAAAAGTCCATGGGCCTTGCCTCAGAGTCAAACCCACAACTTCTCGCAGCCCAAGCAAAGATCCTACCACTACACCAACACAGAGAAATGTGAAACTGACTCTACATTAATTCACATAATCCTAGTGACTGCGCACACAACATGGCCAAACGAAAGCAAAAGTCAATACCTGGCCTATCAATCCAATGGAAACTCATAGGCAACACAGTCCAGTGGACTAGGCAATTACATGCAGTTATACAAAGTCCATGAACCTTGCATTAGAGTCAAACCCACAACTTCTCGCAGCCAAAGCAAAGAGCCTACCACTACACCAACACAGAGAAGTTTGAAACTGACTCTTCATTAACTCACATAATCCTAGTGACTGCGCACACAACATGGCCAAACGAAAGCAAAAGACAGTACCTGGCCTATCAATCCAATGGAAACTCATAGGCAACACAGTCCATTGGACTAGGCAATTACATGCAGCCATACAAAGTCCATGGGCCTTGCCTCAGAGTCGAACTCACAACCTCTCGCAGCCCAAGAAAAAAGCCTACCACTACAGCAACACAGAGAAGTGTGAAACTGACTCTACATTAATTCACATAATCCTAGTGACTGCGCACACAACATGGCCAAACAAAAGCAAAAGACAGTACCTGGCCTATCATTCCAATTAAAACTCATAGGCAACATAGTCCATTGGACTAGGCAATAACATGCAGCCATACAACGTCCATGGGCCTTGCCTCAAAGTCGAACTCACAACCTCTCGCAGCTCAAGCAAAGAGCCTACCACTACACCAACACAGAGAAGTGGGAAACTGACTCAACATTAACTCACATAATCCTAGTGACTGCGCACACAACATGGCCAAACAAAAGCAAAAGACAGTACCTGGCCTATCAATCCAATGGAAACTCAGAGGCAACCCCATCCATTGGACTAGGCAATTACATGCAGCCATACAGAGTCCATGGGCCTTGCCTCAGAGTCTATCCCACAACCTCTGGCAGAACAAGCAAAGAGCCTACAACCACACCAACACAAAGAAGTAGGAAGCTGCATCTACATTAATTCACATAATCCTAGTGACTGCGCACACAACATGGCCAAACAGAAGCAAAAGACATTACCTGGCCTATCAAGCCAATGGAAACTCATAGGCAACACCGTCCATTGAACTAGGCAATTACATGCAGCCATACAAAGTCCATGGGCCTTGCCTCAGAGTCAAACCCACAACTTCTCGCAGCCAAGCAAAGCGCCTTCCACTACACCAACACAGAGAAGTGGGAAACTGATTCTACATTAATTCACATAATCCTACCGACTTCGCACACAACATAACCAAACAAAAGACAATACCTGGCCTATCAGTCCAATGAAAACTCATAGGCAACACAGTCCATTGGACTAGGCAATTACATGCAGCCATACAAAGTCTATGGGCTTTGCCTCAGAGTCAAACCCACATTTTCTCGCAGCCCAAGAAAAGAGCCTACCACTACACCAACACAGAGAAGTTGAAAACTGAGTTTACATTAGTTCACATAATCCTAGTGACTGCGCACACAACATGGCCAAACAAAAGCAAAAGGTAGTACCTGGCCTATCAATCCAATAGGAACTCATAGGTAACACAGTCAACTGAAATAGGCAATTACATGCATCCATACAAACTCCATGGGCCTTGCCTCAAAGTCGAACCAATAACCTTTCGCAGCTTAAGCAAAAAGACTACCACTACACCAACACAGAGAAGTAGGTAAAGGACTCTACATTAATTCACATAATCCTAGAGACTGCGCACACAACATGGCCAAACAAATGCAAAAGACATTATCTGGCCTATCAATCCAATGAAATCATAGGCAACATAGTCCATTAGACTAAGCAAATATATGCAGCCATACAAAGTTAATGGGCCTTGCCTCAGAGTCGAACCCACAACCTCTTGGAGAACAAGCAAAGAGCCTACCACTAAACCAACACAGAGAAGTTGGAAACAAACTCTACATTAATTCACAGAATCCTAGTGACTGCGCACACAACATGGCAAAACAAAAGCAAAAGACAGCACCTGGCCTATCAATCCAATGGAAACTCAAAGCTAACACAGTACATTGGACTAGGCAATTACATGCAGCCATACAAAGCCCATTGGCCTTGCCCCAGAGTCGAACCCACACCCTCTCGTAGCCCAAGGAAAGAGCCTACTAATACACCAACACAGAGAAGTGGAAAACCAATTCTTCATTAATTCACATAATCCTAGTGACTGCGCACATAAAATGGCCAAACAAAAGCAAAAGACAGTACCTGGCCTATCAAACCAATGGAAACTCATAGGCAACACAGTCCATTGGACTAGACAATTACATGGAGACATACAAAGTCCATGGGCCTTGCATTAGAGTCGAACCCACAACCTCTCGCAGCCCAAGCAAAGAGCCTACCACTACACCAACACAGAGAAGTGGGAAACTGTTTCTACATTAATTCAAATAATCCTACCGACTGCGCACACAACATGGCCAAACAAAAGACAATACCTGGCCTATCAATTCAAAGGAAACTCATAGGCAACACAGTCCATTGGACTTGGCAATTACATGCAGCCATACAAAGTCCATGGGCTTTGCCTCAGAGTCAAACCCACAATTTCTCGCAGCCCAAGGAAATAGCCTACGATTACACCAACACAGAGAAGTTGGAAACTGAGTTTACATTAGTTTACATAATCCTAGTGACTGCGCACACAACATGGCCAAACAAAAGACAATACCTGGCCTATCAATTCAATGGAAACTCATAGGCAACACAGTCAATTGAACTAGGCAATTACATGCTGCCATACAAACTCCATGGGCTTTGCCTCAGAGTCGAACCCACAACCTCTCGCAGTTTAAGCAAAGAGACTACCACTACACCAACACAGAGAAGAAGGTGAATGACTCTACATTAATTCACATAATCCTAGTGACTGCGCACATAACATGGCCAAACAAAAGCAAAAGACAGTACCTGGCCTATCAATCAAATTGAAACTCATAAGCAACAAAGAGACTACAACTACACCAACACAGAGAAGTAGGTGAATGACTCTACATTAATTCACATAATCCTAGTGACTGCGAACACAACATGGCCAAACAAAAGCAAAAGACAGTACCTTGCCTATCAATCCAATTGAAACTCATAGGCAACATAGTCCATTGGACTAGGCAATAACATGCAGCCATACAAAGTCCATGGGCCATGCCTCAAAGTCTAACTCACAAACTCTCGCAGCTCAAGCAAAGAGCCTACCACTACACCAACACAGAGAAATGTGAACCTGACTCTACATTAATTCACATAATCCTAGTAATGTACTGTGTTACCTATGAGTTTACATTGGATTGATAGGCCAGGTAATGTCTTTTGCTTTTGTTTGGCCATGGTTGTGCGCAGTCACTAGGATTATGTGAATTAATGTAGAGTCGGTTTCCAACTTCTCTGTGTTGGATTAGTGGTAGGCTCTTTGCTTGTTCTCCAAGAGGATGTGGGTTCGACTCTGAGGCAAGGCCCATGAACTTTATATGGCTGCATGTATTTGCCTAGTCTAATGGACTGTGTTGCCTATGAGTTTCCATTGGATTGATAGGCCAGGTGTTGTCTTTTGTTTGGCCATGTTGTGTGCGCAGTCGGTAGGATTATGTGAATTAATGTAAAATCAGTTTCCCACTTCTCTGTGTTGGTGTAGTGGTAGGCTCTTTGCTTGGCTGCGAGAGGTTGTGGGTTTGACTCTGAGGAAAGGCCCATGGACTTTGTATGTCTCCATGTAATTGTCTAGTCCAATGGACTGTGTTGCCTATGATTTTCCATTGGACTGATAGGCCAGGTACTGTCTTTTGCTTTTGTTTGGCCATGTTGTGTGCGCAGTCACTAGGATTATGTGAATTAATGTAAACTCAGTTACCAACTTCTCTGTGTTGGTGTAGTGGTAGGCTCTTTGCTTGGGCTGCGAGAAGTTGTGGGTTTGACTTTTAGGCAAAGCCCATGGACTTTGTATGGCTGCATGTAATTGCCTAGTCCAATGGACTGTGTTGCCTATGAGTTTCCATTGAATTGATAGGCCAGGTATTGTCTTTTGTTTGGCCGTGTTGTGTGCGCAGTCGGTAGGATTATGTGAATTAATGTAGAATCAGTTTCCCACTTCTCTGTGTTGGTTTAGGGGTAGGCTCTTTGCTTAAGCTGCGAGAGGTTGTGGGTTCGACTCTGAGGCAAGGCCCGTGGAGTTTGTATGGCTGCATGTAATTGCGTAGTTCAAGTGACTGTGTTGCGTATGAGTTCCCATTGGATTGATAGGCCAGGTACTGCCTTTTGCTTATGTTTGGCCATGTTGTGTTCGCAGTCACTAGGATTATGTGAATTAATGTAGAGTCAGGTTCACATTTCTCTGTGTTGGTGTAGTGGTAGGCTCTTTGCTTGAGCTGTGAGAGGTTGTGAGTTAGACTTTGAGGCAAGGCCCATGGACTTTGTATGGCTGCATGTTATTGCCTAGTCCAATGGACTATGTTGCCTATGAGTTTCAATTGGATTGATAGGCCAGGTACTGTCTTTTGCTTTTGTTTGGCCATGTTGTGTTCGCAGTCACTAGGATTATGTGAATTAATGTAGAGTCATTCACCTACTTCTCTGTGTTGGTGTAGTTGTAGTCTCTTTGCTTAAGCTGTGAGAGGTTGTGGGTTCGACTCTGAGGCAAAGCACATGGAGTTTGTATGGCAGCATGTAATTGACTGTGTTGCCTATGAGTTTCCATTGGATTGATAGGCCAGGTACTGTCTTTTGCTTTTGTTTGGCCATGTTGTGTGCGCAGTCACTAGGATTATGTGAACTAATGTAAACTCAAAAGAACCAATTGAATGACCAAAAAGTAAAGATAGCTACACTCATTTAAGCAGTAAGAACCTATAAAGATGTGAGTGAACCAGCCAATATAAAAGTATATAATCTTTATTGAAAAATTTGTTAAAAGACAAACACATAAAACAGACAATGATGAGGACACATACAATTAACCTCAGGTGAACCAAAATATACAAGCAATAAATAGCATAAGTGCATAATGGTCATGTATCGGAAAAAAAGTGCACCAAAAAAGGGGTGCTGTCCAAGTTTCTTTGAAGAGCCAATAGTCTTTAGGTAGATGAAGAGTGTCCCAAAGAACACCAATAAGGTGGAACTATATTAAATTTCAAGCTAAACAAAGCTTTTTTCTTCATTCAAGACTAAATGTATGAGAGCCACAATCCTTTTGCTACAAAACGTGGCATATAACAGGGGAAACAAAGAATACATGTGTCTATGATATTAACAGGATATAATCCTATAAGATGCAAACATAATAGTTTATAAAAAGCAAATCCTGAATGGATCAGGTGGTATAACCACAACAATGTTTCCAAATGCCTACAGTCCCAAACAGGGGAGAAGCAGGATCTCAACCATACATATAAAGAAAAGGCAGAAACTGACACAAGTGTCAAAATATAACACTTTTTTCACAGGGCTGGACTAGGAGGCCATATTCCCAGTGTTATAATCAGATAGAAGGGCGGAATGGCTGCATTACCACAGTACTATACCTTTACAAGGAAACAGAGTCAGCCATAGGACCGACCCAAACACTGTGGTGAATCCACAAAAACACACACCAGAAGGGTGTTACAGGGCCCAGACTAAAAAGCCATATTCCCAGTACTATAGCCCACAGAAAGGCAGCATGGCTGCAATACCACAGTAATTTGCCCCTACAAGGGAACAAAGTCAGCCATAAGAACCAACCTTAGCACTGAGTGGCAAGCCCACAAAGACACAGACCAGGAAGATAATAACCTGAGGATAAAGGTACCCCGACACGTGTTTCCCCTTGGAAGAAGCTTTTCTGCGAAACACGTGTCGGGGTACCTTTATCCTCAGGTTATTATCTTCCTGGTCTGTGTCTTTGTGGGCTTGCCACTCAGTGCTAAGGTTGGTTCTTATGGCTGACTTTGTTCCCTTGTAGGGGCAAATTACTGTGGTATTGCAGCCATGCTGCCTTTCTGTGGGCTATAGTACTGGGAATATGGCTTTTTAGTCTGGGCCCTGTAACACCCTTCTGGTGTGTGTTTTTGTGGATTCACCACAGTGTTTGGGTCGGTCCTATGGCTGACTCTGTTTCCTTGTAAAGGTATAGTACTGTGGTAATGCAGCCATTCCGCCCTTCTATCTGATTATAACACTGGGAATATGGCCTCCTAGTCCAGCCCTGTGAAAAAAGTGTTATATTTTGACACTTGTGTCAGTTTCTGCCTTTTCTTTATATGTATGGTTGAGATCCTGCTTCTCCCCTGTTTGGGACTGTAGGCATTTGGAAACATTGTTGTGGTTATACCACCTGATCCATTCAGGATTTGCTTTTTATAAACTATTATGTTTGCATCTTATAGGATTATATCCTGTTAATATCATAGACACATGTATTCTTTGTTTCCCCTGTTATATGCCACGTTTTGTAGCAATAGGATTGTGGCTCTCATACATTTAGTCTTGAATGAAGAAAAAAGCTTTGTTTAGCTTGAAATTTAATATAGTTCCACCTTATTGGTGTTCTTTGGGACACTCTTCATCTACCTAAAGACTATTGGCTCTTCAAAGAAACTTGGACAGCACCCCTTTTTTGGTGCACTTTTTTTCCGATACATGACCATTATGCACTTATGCTATTTATTGCTTGTATATTTTGGTTCACCTGAGGTTAATTGTATGTGTCCTCATCATTGTCTGTTTTATGTGTTTGTCTTTTAACAAATTTTTCAATAAAGATTATATACTTTTATATTGGCTGGTTCACTCACATCTTTATAGGTTCTTACTGCTTAAATGAGTGTAGCTATCTTTACTTTTTGGTCATTCAATTGGTTCTTTTGAGTTTACATTAGTTCACATAATCCTAGTGACTGTGCACACAACATTGCGAAACAAATGCAAAAGACATTATCTGGCCTATCAATCCAATGGAAACTCATAGGCAACACAGTCCATTTGACTAGGCAAATACATGTAGCCATACAAAGTTCATGGGCCTTGCCTCAGAGTCGAACCCACAACCTCTTGGAGAACAAGCAAAGAGCCTACCACTAAACCAACACAGAGAAGTTGGAAACTGACTCTACATTAATTCACATAATCCTAGTGACTGCGCACACAACATGGCCAAACAAAAGCAAAAGACAGTACCTGGCCTATCAATCCAATGGAAACTCATAGGCAACACAGTCCATTGGACTAGACAATTACATGGAGACATACAAAGTCCATGGGCCTTGCTTCAGAGTCAAACCCACAACCTCTCGCAGCCAAGCAAAGAGCCTACCACTACACCAATACAGAGAAGTGGGAAACTGATTCTACATTAATTCACATAATCCTACCGACTGCGCACACAACATGGCTAAACAAAAGCAAAAGACAGTACCTGGCTTATCAATCCAATGGAAACTCATAGGCAACACAGTCCATTGGACTAGGCAATAACATGCAGCCATACAAAGTCCATGGGCCTTGCCTCAAAGTCGAACTCACAACCTCTCGCAGCTCAAGCAAAGAGCTTACCACTACACCAACACAGAGAAATGTGAACCTGCCTCTACATTAATTCACATAATCCTAGTGGCTGCGCACACAACATGGCCAAACGAAAGCAAAAGTCCATACCTGGCCTATCAATCCAATGGAAACTCATAGGCAACACAGTCCATTGGACTAGGCAATTACATGCAGCCATAAAAAGTCCATGGGCCTTGCCTCAGAGTCAAACCCACAACTTCTCGCAGCCCAAGCAAAGATCCTACCAATACACCAACACAGAGAAGTGGAAAACAGATTCTACATTAATTCACATAATCCTAGTGACTGCGCACACAACATGGCCAAACGAAAGCAAAAGACAGTACCTGGCCTATCAATCCAATGGAAACTCAGAGGCAACCCCATCCATTGGACTAGGCAATTACATGCAGCCATACAGAGTCCATGGGCCTTGCCTCAGAGTCTATCCCACAACCTTTGGCAGAACAAACAAAGAGCCTACAACCACACCAACACAAAGAAGTAGGAAGCTGCATCTACATTAATTCACATAATCCTAGTGACTGCGCACACAACATGGCCAAACAGAAGCAAAAGACATTACCTGGCCTATCAAGCCAATGGAAACTCATAGGCAACACAGTCCATTGAACTAGGCAATTACATGCAGCCATACAAAGTCCATGGGCCTTGCCTCAGAGTCAAACCCACAACCTCTCGCAGCCAAGCAAAGCGCCTTCCACTACACCAACACAGAGAAGTGGGAAACTGATTCTACATTAATTCACATAATCCTACCGACTTCGCACACAACATAACCAAACAAAAGACATTACCTGGCCTATCAGTCCAATGAAAACTCATAGGCAACACAGTACATTGGACTAGGCAATTACATGCAGCCATACAAAGTCTATGGGCTTTGCCTCAGAGTCAAACCCACATTTTCTCGCAGCCTAAGCAAAGAGCCTACCACTACACCAACACAGAGAAGTTGAAAACTGAGTTTACATTAGTTCACATAATCCTAGTGACTGCGCACACAACATGGCCAAACAAAAGCAAAAGGTAGTACCTGGCCTATCAATCCAATAGGAACTCATAGGTAACACAGTCAACTAAAATAGGCAATTACATGCAGCCATACAAACTCCATGGGCCTTGCCTCAAAGTCGACCCAACAACCTTTCGCAGCTTAAGCAAAGAGACTACCACTACACCAACACAGAGAAGTAGGTAAATGACTCTACATTAATTCACATAATCCTAGTGACTGCGCACACAACATGGCCAAACAAATGCAAAAGATATTATCTGGCCTATCAATCCAATGAAATCATAGGCAACATAGTCCATTAGACTAAGCAAAGTCATACAAAGTTAATGGGCCTTGCCTCAGAGTCGAACCCACAACCTCTTGGAGAACAAGCAAAGAGCCTACCACTAAACCAACACAGAGAAGTTGGAAACAGACTCTACATTAATTCACAGAATCCTAGTGACTGCGCACACAACATGGCCAAACAAAAGCAAAAGACAGTACCTGGCCTATCAATCCAATGGAAACTCAAAGCTAACACAGTACATTGGACTAGGCAATTACATGCAGCCATACAAAGTCCATGGGCCTTGCAATAGAGTCGAACCCACAACCTCTCGCAGCCCAAGCAAAGAGCCTACCACTACACCAACACAGAGAAGTGGGAAACTGATTCTACATTAATTCAAATAATCCTACTGACTGCGCACACAACATGGCCAAACAAAAGACAATACCTGGCCTATCAATTCAAAGGAAACTCATAGGCAACACAGTCCATTGGACTTGGCAATTACATGCAGCCATACAAAGTCCATGGGCTTTGCCTCAGAGTCAAACCCACAATTTCTCGCAGCCCAAGTTAATAGCCTACGATTACACCAACACAGAGAAGTTGGAAACTGAGTTTACATTAGTTCACATAATCCTAGTGACTGCGCACACAACATGGCCAAACAAAAGACAATACCTGGCCTATCAATTCAATGGAAACTCATAGGCAACACAGTCAATTGAACTAGGCAATTACATGCTGCCATACAAACTCCATGTGCTTTGCCTCAGAGTCGAACCCACAACCTCTCACAGCTTAAGCAAAGAGACTACAACTACACCAACACAGAGAAGTAGGTGAATGACTCTACATTAATTCACATAATCCTAGTGACTGCGAACACAACATGGCCAAACAAAAGCAAAAGACAGTACCTGGCCTATCAATCCAATTGAAACTCATAGGCAACATAGTCCATTGGACTAGGCAATAACATGCAGCCATACAAAGTCCATGGGCCTTGCCTCAAAGTCTAACTCACAACCTCTCGCAGCTCAAGCAAAGAGCCTACCACTACACCAACACAGAGAAATGTGAACCTGACTCTACATTAATTCACATAATCCTAGTGACTGCGAACACAACATGGCCAAACATAAGCAAAAAGCAGTACCTGGCCTATCAATCCAATGGGAACTCATACGCAACACAGTCAATTGAACTACGCAATTACATGCAGCCATACAAACTCCATGGGCCTTGCCTCAGAGTCGAACCCACAACCTCTCGCAGCTTAAGCAAAGAGCCTACCCCTAAACCAACACAGAGAAGTGGGAAACTGATTCTACATTAATTCACATAATCCTACCGACTGCGCACACAACACGGCCAAACAAAAGACAATACCTGGCCTATCAATTCAATGGAAACTCATAGGCAACACAGTCCATTGGACTAGGCAATTACATGCAGCCATACAAAGTCCATGGGCTTTGCCTAAAAGTCAAACCCACAACTTCTCGCAGCCCAAGCAAAGAGCCTACCACTACACCAACACAGAGAAGTTGGTAACTGAGTTTACATTAATTCACATAATCCTAGTGACTGCGCACACAACATGGCCAAACAAAAGCAAAAGACAGTACCTGGCCTATCAATCCAATGGAAAATAATAGGCAACACAGTCCATTGGACTAGACAATTACATGGAGACATACAAAGTCCATGGGCCTTTCCTCAGAGTCAAACCCACAACCTCTCGCAGCCAAGCAAAGAGCCTACCACTACACCAACACAGAGAAGTGGAAAACTGATTCTACATTAATTCACATAATCCTACCGACTGCGCACACAACATGGCCAAACAAAAGACAATACCTGGCCTATCAATCCAATGGAAACTCATAGGCAACACAGTCCATTAGACTAGGCAAATACATGCAGCCATATAAAGTTCATGGGCCTTGCCTCAGAGTCGAACCCACATCCTCTTGGAGAACAAGCAAAGAGCCTACCACTAATCCAACACAGAGAAGTTGGAAACCAACTCTACATTAATTCACATAATCCTAGTGACTGCGCACACAACATGGCCAAACAAAAGCAAAAGACATTACCTGGCCTATCAATCCAATGTAAACTCATAGGTAACACAGTACATTACTAGGATTATGTGAATTAATGTAGAGTCAGGTTCACATTTCTCTGTGTTGGTGTAGTGGTAGGCTCTTTGCTTGAGCTGCGAGAGGTTGTGAGTTAGACTTTGAGGCATGGCCCATGGACTTTGTATGGCTGCATGTTATTGCCTAGTCCAATGGACTATGTTGCCTATGAGTTTCAATTGGATTGATAGGCAAGGTACTGTCTTTTGCTTTTGTTTGGCCATGTTGTGTTCGCAGTCACTAGGATTATGTGAATTAATGTAGAGTCATTCACCTTCTTCTCTGTGTTGGTGTAGTGGTAGTCTCTTTGCTTAAACTGCGAGAGGTTGTGGGTTCGACTCTGAGGCAAAGCCCATGGAGTTTGTATGGCAGCATGTAATTGCCTAGTTCAATTGACTGTGTTGCCTATGAGTTTCCATTGAATTGATAGGCCAGGTATTGTCTTTTGTTTGGCCATGTTGTGTGCGCAGTCACTAGGATTATGTGAACTAATGTAAACTCAGTTTCCAACTTCTCTGTGTTGGTGTAATCGTAGGCTATTTCCTTGGGCTGCGAGAAATTGTGGGTTTGACTCTGAGGCAAAGCCCATGGACTTTGTATGGCTGCATGTAATTGCCAAGTCCAATGGACTGTGTTGCCTATGAGTTTCCTTTGAATTGATAGGCCAGGTATTGTCTTTTGTTTGGCCATGTTGTGTGCGCAGTCGGTAGGATTATTTGAATTAATGTAGAAACAGTTTCCCACTTCTCTGTGTTGGTGTAGTGGTAGGCTCTTTGCTTGGGCTGCGAGAGGTTGTGGGTTCGACTCTAATGCAAGGCCCATGGACTTTGTATGTCTCCATGTAATTGTCTAGTCCAATGGACTGTGTTGCCTATGAGTTTCCATTGGTTTGATAGGCCAGGTACTGTCTTTTGCTTTTGTTTGGCCATGTTATGTGCGCAGTCACTAGGATTATGTGAATTAATGAAGAATTGGTTTTCCACTTCTCTGTGTTGGTGTATTAGTAGGCTCTTTCCTTGGGCTACGAGAGGGTGTGGGTTCGACTCTGGGGCAAGGCCAATGGGCTTTGTATGGCTGCATGTAATTGCCTAGTCCAATGTACTGTGTTAGCTTTGAGTTTTCATTGGATTGATAGGCCAGGTGCTGTCTTTTGCTTTTGTTTTGCCATGTTGTGTGCGCAGTCACTAGGATTCTGTGAATTAATGTAGAGTTTGTTTCCAACTTCTCTGTGTTGGTTTAGTGGTAGGCTCTTTGCTTGTTCTCCAAGAGGTTGTGGGTTCGACTCTGAGGCAAGGCCCATTAACTTTGTATGGCTGCATATATTTGCTTAGTCTAATGGACTATGTTGCCTATGATTTCATTGGATTGATAGGCCAGATAATGTCTTTTGCATTTGTTTGGCCATGTTGGGTGCGCAGTCTCTAGGATTATGTGAATTAATGTAGAGTCCTTTACCTACTTCTCTGTGTTGGTGTAGTGGTAGTCTTTTTGCTTAAGCTGCGAAAGGTTGTTGGTTCGACTTTGAGGCAAGGCCCATGGAGTTTGTATGGATGCATGTAATTGCCTATTTCAGTTGACTGTGTTACCTATGAGTTCCTATTGGATTGATAGGCCAGGTACTACCTTTTGCTTTTGTTTGGCCATGTTGTGTGCGCAGTCACTAGGATTATGTGAACTAATGTAAACTCAGTTTTCAACTTCTCTGTGTTGGTGTAGTGGCAGGCTCTTTTCTTGGGCTGCGAGAAAATGTGGGTTTGACTCTGAGGCAAAGCCCATAGACTTTGTATGGCTGCATGTAATTGCCTAGTCCAATGGACTGTGTTGCCTATGAGTTTTCATTGGACTGATAGGCCAGGTATTGTCTTTTGTTTGGTTATGTTGTGTGCGAAGTCGGTAGGATTATGTGAATTAATGTAGAATCAGTTTCCCACTTCTCTGTGTTGGTGTAGTGGAAGGCGCTTTGCTTGGCTGCGAGAAGTTGTGGGTTTGACTCTGAGGCAAGGCCCATGGACTTTGTATGGCTGCATGTAATTGCCTAGTTCAATGGACTGTGTTGCCTATGAGTTTCCATTGGCTTGATAGGCCAGGTAATGTCTTTTGCTTCTGTTTGGCCATGTTGTGTGCGCAGTCACTAGGATTATGTGAATTAATGTAGATGCAGCTTCCTACTTCTTTGTGTTGGTGTGGTTGTAGGCTCTTTGCTTGTTCTGCCAGAGGTTGTGGGATAGACTCTGAGGCAAGGCCCATGGACTCTGTATGGCTGCATGTAATTGCCTAGTCCAATGGATGGGGTTGCCTCTGAGTTTCCATTGGATTGATAGGCCAGGTACTGTCTTTTGCTTTTGTTTGGCCATGTTGTGTGCGCAGTCACTAGGATTATGTGAGTTAATGTAGAGTCGGTTTCACACTTCTCCGTGTTGCTGTAGTGGTAGGCTTTTTTCTTGGGCTGCGAGAGGTTGTGAGTTCGACTCTGAGGCAAGGCCCATGGACTTTTTATGGCTGCATGTAATTGCATAGTCCAATGGACTGTGTTACCTATGAGATTCCATTGGATTGATAGGCCAGGTGCCTTCTTTTGCTTTTGTTTGGCCATGTTTTGTGCGCAGTCACTAGGATTATGTGAATTAATGTTGAGTCAGTTTCCCACTTCTCTGTGTTGGTGTAGTGGTAGGCTCTTTGCTTGGGCTGGGAGAGGTTGTGAGTTCGACTCAAATGCAAGGCTCATGGACTTTGTATGGCTGCATCTAATTGCCTAGTCCATAGGACTGTGTTGCCTATGAGTTTCCATTGGATTGATAGGCCAGGTATTGACTTTTGCTTTCGTTTGGCCATGTTGTGTGCGCAGTCACTAGGATTATGTGAATTAATATAGAGTCAGTTTCACATATCTCTGTGTTGGTGTAGTGGTAGGCTCTTTGCTTGAGCTGCGAGAGGTTGTGGAGTTGACTCTGAGGCAAGGCCCTTGGACTTTTTATGGCTGCATGTAATTGCCTAGTATAATGGACTGTGTTGCCTATGAGTTTCCATTGGATTGATAGGCCAGGTATTGACTTTTGCTTTCGTTTGGCCATGTTGTGTGCGCAGTCACTAGGTTTATGTGAATTAATGTAGAGTCAGGTTCACATTTCTCTGTGTTGGTGTAGTAGTAGGCTCTTTGCTTAAACTGCGAGAGGTTGTGAGTTCGACTTTGAGGCAAGGCCCATGGACATTGTATGGCTGCATGTTATTGCCTAGTCCAATGGACTATGTTGCTTATGAGCTTCAATTGGATTGATAGGCCAGATACTGTCTTTTGCTTTTGTTTGGCCATGTTGTGTGCGCAGTCACTAGGATTATGTGAATTAATGTAGAGTCATTCACCTACTTCTCTGTGTTGGTTTAGTGGTAGGCTCTTTGCTTGTTCTCCAAGAGGTTGTGGGTTCGACTCTGAGGCAAGGCCCATGAACTTTGTATGGCTGCATGTATTTGCCTAGTCTAATGGACTGTGTTGCCTATGAGTTTCCATTGGATTGATAGGCTAGATAATGTCTTTTGCATTTGTTTGGCCATGTTGTGTGCACAGTCACTAGGATTATGTGAACTAATGTAAACTCTGTTACCAACTTCTCTGTGTTGGTGTAGTGGTAGGCTCTTTGCTTGGGCTGCGAGAAATTGTGGGTTTGACTCTGAGGCAAAGCCCATGGACTTTGTATGGCTGCATGTAATTGTCTTGTCCAATGGACTGTGTTGCCTATGAGTTTCCACTGGTTTGATAGGCCAGGTAATGTCTTTTGCTTTTGTTTGGCCATGTTGTGTGCGCAGTCACTAGGAATATGTGAATTAATGTAGACGCAGCTTCCTACTTATTTGTGTTGGTGTAGTTGTAAGCTCTTTGCTTGTTCTGCCAGAGGTTGTGGGTTTGACTCTGAGGCAAGGCCCATGGACTTTGTATGGCTGCATGTAATTGCCTAGTCCAATGGACTATGTTGTCTATGAGTTTCCATTGGATTGATAGGCCAGGGACTGTCTTTTGCTTTTGTTTGGCCATGTTGTGTGCGCAGTCACTAGGATTATGTGAATTTATGTTGAGTCAGTTTCGCTCTTCTCTGTGTTGGTGTAGTGGTAGGCTCTTTGCTTGGGCTGAGAGAGGTTGTGGGTTTGACTCTGAGACAAGGCCCATGGACTTTGTATGGCTGCATGTAATTGCCTAGTCCAATTGATTGCGTTGCCTATGAGTTTCCATTGGATTGATAGGCCAGGTACCGTCTTTTGCTTTTGTTTGGCCATGTTGTGTGCGCAGTCACTAGGATTATGTGAATTAATGTAGAATCTGTTTTCCACTTCTCTGTGTTGGTGTATTGGTAGGCTCTTTGCTTGGGCTACGAGAGGTTGTGGGTTTGACTCTGGGGCAAGGCCCATGGGCTTTGTATGGCTGCATGCAATTGCCTAGTCCAATGTACTGTGTTACCTATGAGTTTACATTGGATTGATAGACCAGGTAATGTCTTTTGCTTTTGTTTGGCCATGTTGTGTGCGCAGTCACTAGGATTATGTGAATTAATGTAGAGTCAGTTTCCAACTTCTCTGTGTTGGTTTAGTGGTAGGCTCTTTGCTTGTTCTCCAAGAGGATGTGGGTTCGACTCTGAGGCAAGGCCCATGAACTTTGTATGGCTGCATGTATTTGACTAGTCTAATGGACTGTGTTGCCTATGAGTTTCCATTGGATTGATAGGCCAGGTATTGTCTTTTGTTTGGCCATGTTGTGTGCGCAGTCGGTAGGATTATGTGAATTAATGTAGAATCAGTTTCCCACTTCTCTGTGTTGGTGTAGTGGTAGGCTCTTTGCTTGGGCTGCGAGAAGTTGTGGGTTTGCCTTTTAGGCAAAGCCCATGGACTTTGTATGGCTGCATGTAATTGCCTAGTCCAATGGACTGTGTTGCCTATGAGTTTCCATTGAATTGATAGGCCAGGTATTGTCTTTTGTTTAGCCATGTTGTGTGCGCAGTCGGTAGGATTATGTGAATTAATGTAGAATCAGTTTCCCACTTCTCTGTGTTGGTGTAGTGGTAGGCTCTTTGCTTGGCTGCGAGAGGTTGAGGGTTTGACTCTGAGGCAAGGGCCATGGACTTTGTATGTCTCCATGTAATTTTCTAGTCCAATGGACTGTGTTGCCTATGAGTTTCCATTGGATTGATAAGCCAGGTACTGACTTTTGCTTTTGTTTGGCCATGTTGTGTGCGCAGTCGGTAGGATTATGTGAATTAATGTAGTACCAGTTTCCCACTTTTCTGTGTTGGTGTAGTAGTAGGCTCTTTGCTTGGCTGTGCGAGGTTGTGGGTTTGACTCTGAGGCAAGGCCCATGGACTTTGTATGTCTCCATGTAATTGTCTAGACCAATGGACTGTGTTGCCTATGAGTTTCCATTGGATTGATAGGCCAGGTACTGTCTTTTGCTTTTGTTTGGCCATGTTGTGTGCGCAGTCACTAGGATTATGTGAATTAATGTAGAGTCAGTTCCCAACTTCTCTGTGTTGGTTTAGGGGTAGGCTCTTTGCTTAAGCTGCGAGAGGTTGTGGGTTCGACTCTGAGGCAAGGCCCATGGAGTTTGTATGGCTGCATATAATTGCGTAGTTCAATTGACTGTGTTGCCTATGAGTTCCCATTGGATTGATAGGCCAGGTACTGCCTTTTGCTTTTGTTTGGCCATGTTGTGTGCGCAGTCACTAGGATTATGTGAATTAATGTAGAGTCTGGTTCACATTTCTCTGTGTTGGTGTAGTGGTAGGCTCTTTGCTTGAGCTGCGAGAGGTTGTGAGTTCGACTTTGAGGCAAGGCCCATGGACGTTGTATGGCTGCATGTTATTGCCTAGTCCAATGGACTATGTTGCCTATGAGTTTTAATTGGAATGATAGGCCAGGTACTGTCTTTTGCTTTTGTTTGGCCATGTTGTGTGCGCAGTCACTAGGATTATGTGAATTAATGTAGAGTCAGTTTCACACTTCTCTGTGTTGCTGTAGTGGTAGGCTTTTTTCTTGGGCTGCGAGAGGTTGTGAGTTCGACTCTGAGGCAAGGCCCATGGACTTTGTATGGCTGCATGTAATTGCCTAGTCCAATGGACTGTGTTGCCTATGAGTTTCCATTGGATTGATAGGCCAGGTACTGTCTTTTGCTTTCGTTTGGCCATGTTGTGTGCGCAGTCACTAGGATTATGTGAGTTAATGAAGAGTCAGTTTCAAACTTCTCTGTGTTGGTGTAGTGGTAGGCTCTTTGCTTTGGCTGCGAGAAGTTGTGGGTTTGACTCTAATGCAAGGTTCATGGACTTTGTATAACTGCATGTAATTGCCTAGTCCACTGGACTGTGTTGCCTATGAGTTTTCATTGGATTGATAGGCCAGGTATTGACTTTTGCTTTCGTTTGGCCATGTTGTGTGCGCAGTCACTAGGATTATGTGAATTAATGTAGAGTCAGTTTCACATTTCTCTGTGTTGGTGTAGTGGTAGGATCTTTGCTTGGGCTGCGAGAAGTTGTGGGTTTGACTCTGAGGCAAGGCCCATGGACTTTTTATGGCTGCATGTAATTGCCTAGTCCAATGGACTGTGTTGCCTATGAGTTTCCATTGGATTGATAGGCCAGGTATGGACTTTTGCTTTCGTTTGGCCATGTTGTGTGCGCAGTCACTAGGATTATGTGAATTAATGTAGAGGCAGGTTCACATTTCTCTGTGTTGGTGTAGTGGTAGGCTCTTTGCTTGAGCTGCGAGAGGTTGTGAGTTCGACTTTGAGGCAAGGCCCATGGACTTTGTATGGCTGCATGTTATTGCCTAGTCCAATGGACTGTGTTGCCTATGAGTTTCCATTGGATTGATAAGCCAGGTACTGTCTTTTGCTTTTGTTTAGCCATGTTGTGTGCGCAGTCGGTAGGATTATGTGAATTAATGTAGAATCAGTTTCCCACTTCTCTGTATTGGTGTAGTGGTAGGCTCTTTGCTTGGCTGCGAGAGGTTGTGGGTTTGACTCTGAAGCAAGGCCCATGGACTTTGTATGTCTCCATGTAATTGTCTAGTCCAATGGACTGTGTTGCCTATGAGTTTCCATTGGATTGAGAGGCCAGGTACTGTCTTTTGCTTTTGTTTGGCCATGTTGTGTGCGCAGTAACTAGGATTATGTGAATTAATGTAGAGTCAGTTTCCAACTTCTCTGTGTTGATTTAGTGGTAGGCTCTTTGCTTATTCTCCAAGAGGTTGTGGGTTCGACTCTGAGGCAAGGCCCATGAACTTTATATGGCTGCATGTATTTGCCTAGTCTAATGGACTGTGTTGCCTATGAGTTTCCATTGGATTGATAGGCCAGATAATGTCTTTTGCATTTGTTTCGCAATGTTGTGTGCACAGTCACTAGGATTATGTGAACTAATGTAAACTCAGTTTCCATCTTGTCTGTGTTGGTGTAGTGGTAGGCTCTTTGCTTGGGCTGCGACAAATTGTGGGTTTGACTCAGAGGCAAAGCCCATGGACTTTGTATGGCTGCATGTAATTGTTTAGTCCAATGGACTGTGTTGCCTATGAGTTTCCATTGGCTTGATAGGCCAGGTAATGTCTTTTGCTTTTGTTTGGCCATGTTGTGTGCGCAGTCTCTAGGAATATGTGAATTAATGTAGACGCACCTTCCTACTTTTTTGTGTTGGTGTAGTTGTAAGCTCTTTGCTTGTTCTGCCAGAGGTTGTGGGTTTGACTCTGAGGCAAGGCCCATGGACTTTGTATGGCTGCATGTAATTGCCTAGTCCAATGGACTATGTTGTATATGAGTTTCCATTGGATTGATAGGCCAGGGACTGTCTTTTGCTTTTGTTTGGCCATGTTGTGTGTGCAGTCACTAGGATTATGTGAATTTATGTTGAGTCAGTTTCGCTCTTCTCTGTGTTGGTTTAGTGGTAGGCTCTTTGCTTGGGCTACAAGAGGTTGTGGGTTCGACTCTGAGGCAAGGCCCATGGACTTTGTATGGCTGCATGTAATTGCCTAGTCCAATTGATTGCTTTGCCTATGAGTTTCTATTGGATTGATAGGCCAGGTACTGTCTTTTGCTTTTGTTTGGCCATGTTGTGTGCGCAGTCACTAGGATTATGTGAATTAATGTAGAATCAGTTTTTCACTTCTCTGTGTTGGTGTATTGGTAGGCTCTTTGCTTGGGCTACGAGAGGTTGTGGGTTCGACTCTGGGGCAAGGCCCATGGGCTTTGTATGGCTGCATTTAATTGCCTAGTCTAATGTACTGTGTTACCTATGAATTTCCATTGGATTGATAGGCCAGGTACTGTCTTTTGCTTTTGTTTGGCCATGTTGTGTGCGCAGTCACTAGGATTATGTGAATTAATGTAGAGTCGGTTTCCAACTTCTCTGTGTTGGTTTAGTGGTAGGCTCTTTGCTTGTTCTTCAAGAAGTTGTGGGTTCGACTCTGAGGCAAGGCCCATGAACTTTGTATGGCTGCATGTATTTGCCTAGTCTAATGGACTGTGTTGCCTATGAGTTTCCATTGGATTGATAGGCCAGGTATTGTCTTTTGTTTGGCCATGTTGTGTGCGCAGTCGGTAGGATTATGTGAATTAATGTAGAATCAGTTTCCCACTTATCTGTGTTGGTGTAGTGGTAGGCTCTTTGCTTGGCTGCGAGAGGTTGTGGGTTTGACTTTGAGGCAAGGCCCATGGACTTTGTATGTCTCCATGTAATTGTCTACTTCAATGGACTGTGTTGCCTATGAGTTTCCATTGGCTTGATAGGCCAGGTAATGTCTTTTGCTTTTGTTTGGCCATGTTGTGTGCACATTCACTAGGATTATGTGAATTAATGTGGACGCAACTTCCTACTTCTTTGTGTTGGTGTAGTTGTAGGCTCTTTGCTTGTTCTGCCAGAGGTTGTGGGTTTGACTCTGAGGCAAGGCCCATGGACTTTGTATGGCTGCATGTAATTGCCAAGTCCAATGGACTGTGTTGCCTACGAGTTTCCATTGGATTGATAGGCCAGGTATTGTCTTTTGCTTTTGTTTGGCCATGTTGTGTGCGCAGTCACTAGGATTATGTGAATTAATGTAGAATCCGTTTCCCACTTCTCTGTGTTGGTGTAGTGGAAGCTACTTTGCTTGGCTGCGAGAGGTTGTGGGTTTGACTCTGCGGCATGGCCCATGGACTTTGTATGGCTGCATGTAATCGCCTAGTTCAATGGACTGTGTTGCCTATGAGATTCCATTGGCCTGATAGGCCAGGTAATGTCTTTTGCTTTTGTTTGGCCATGTTGTGTGCGCATTCACTAGGATTATGTGAATTAATGTAGACGCAGCTTCCTACTTCTTTGTGTTGGTGTAGTTGTAGGCTCTTTGCTTGTTCTGCCAGAGGTTGTGGGTTTGACTCTGAGGCAAGGCCCATGGACTTTGTGAGGCTGCATGTAATTGCCTATTCCAATGGGCTATGTTGTCTATGAGTTTCCATTGGATTGATAGGCAAGGGACTGTCTTTAGCTTTTGTTTGGCCATGTTGTGTGCGCAGTCACTAGGATTATGTGAATTTATGTTGAGTCAGTTTCGCACTTCTCTGTGTTGGTGTAGTGGTAGGCTCTTTGCTTGGGCTGTAAGAGGTTGTGGGTTTGACTCTGAGGCAAGGCCCATGGACTTTGTATGGCTGCATGTAATTGCCTAGTCCAATGGATTGATAGGCCAGGTACTGTCTTTTGTTTTCGTTTGGCCATGTTTTGTGCGCAGTCACTAGGATTATGTGAGTTAATGTAGAGACAGTTTCACACTTCTCTGTGTTGCTGAAGTGGTAGGCTTTTTTGTTGGGCTGCGAGAGGTTGTGAGTTCGACTCTGAGGCAAGGCCCATGGACTTTGTATGGCTGCATGTAATTGCATAGTCCAATGGACTGCGTTACCTATGAGTTTCCATTGGATTGATAGGCCAGGTGCTTTCTTTTGCTTTTGTTTGGCCATGTTGTGTGCGCAGTCACTAGGAATATGTGAATTAATGTAGAGTCAGTTTCACATTTCTCTTTGTTGGTGTAGTGGTAGGCTCTTTGCTTGGGCTTTGAGAGGTTGTGGGTTTGACTCTGAGGCAAGGCCCATGGACTTTTTATGGCTGCATGTAATTGCCTAGTCCAATGGACTTTGTTGCCTATGAGTTTCCATTGGATTGATAGGCCAGGTATTGACTTTTGCTTTCGTTTGGCCATGTTGTGTGCGCAGTCACTAGGATTATGTGAATTAATGTAGAGTCAGTTTCACATTTCTCTGTGTTGGTGTAGTGGTAGGCTCTTTGCTTGGGCTGCGAGAGGTTGTGGGTTTGACTCTGAGGCAAGGCCCATGGACTTTTTATGGCTGCATGTAATTGCCTAGTCCAATGGACTGTGTTGCCTATGAGTTTCCATTGGATTGATAAGCCAGGTACTGTCTTTTGTTTTCGTTTGGCCATGTTGTGTGCGCACTCACTAGGATTATGTGAATTAATGTAGAGGCAGGTTCACATTTCTCTGTGTTGGTGTAGTGGTAGGCTCTTTGCTTGAGCTGCGAGAGGTTGTGGGTTTGACTCTGAGGCAAGGCCCATGGACTTTTTATGGCTGCATGTTATTGCCTAGTCCAATGGACTGTGTTGCCTATGGGTTTCCATTGGATTGATAAGCCAGGTACTGTCTTTTGCTTTTGTTTAGCCATGTTGTGTGCGCAGTCGGTAGGATTATGTGAATTAATGTAGAATCAGTTTCCAACTTCTCTGTGTTGGTTTAGTGGTAGGCTCTTTGCTTGTTCTCCAAGAGGTTGTGGGTTCGACTCTGAGGCAAGGCCCATGAACTTTGTATGGCTGCATGTATTTGCCTAGTCTAATGGACTGTGTTGCCTATGAGTTTCCATTGGATTGATAGGCCAGATAATGTCTTTTGCATTTGTTTCGCCATGTTGTGTGCACAGTCACTAGGATTATGTGAACTAATGTAAACTCAGTTTCCAACTTGTCTGTGTTGTTGTAGTGGTAGGCTCTTTGCTTGGGATGCGAGAAATTGTGGGTTTGACTCTGAGGCAAAGCCCATGGACTTTGTATGGCTGCATGTAATTGCCTAGTCCAATGGACTGTGTTGCCTATGAGTTTCCATTGGATTGATAGGCCAGGTAATGTCTTTTGCTTTTGTTTGGCCATGTTGTGTGCGCAGTCGCTAGGAATATGTAAATTAATGTAGACGCAGCTTCCTACTTTTTTGTGTTGGTGTAGTTGTAAGCTCTTTGCTTGTTCTGCCAGAGGTTGTGGGTTTGACTCTGAGGCAAGGCCCATGGACTTTGTATGGCTGCATGTAATTGCCTAGTCCAATGGACTATGTTGTATATGAGTTTCCATTGGATTGATAGGCCAGGGACTGTCTTTTGCTTTTGTTTGGCCATGTTGTGTGCACAGTCACTAGGATTATGTGAACTAATGTAAACTCTGTACCAACTTCTCTGTGTTGGTGTAGTGGTAGGCTCTTTGCTTGGGCTACAAGAGGTTGTGGGTTCGACTCTGAGGCAAGGCCCATGGACTTTGTATGGCTGCATGTAATTGCCTAGTCCAATTGATTGCTTTGCCTATGAGTTTCTATTGGATTTATAGGCCAGGTAATGTCTTTTGCTTTTGTTTGGCCATGTTGTGTGCGCAGTCACTAGGATTATGTGAATTAATGTAGAATCAGTTTTCCACTTCTCTGTGTTGGTGTATTTGTAGGCTCTTTGCTTTGGCTACAAGAGGTTGTGGGTTCGACTCTGGGGCAAGGCCCATGGGCTTTGTATGGCTGCATGTATTTGCCTAGTCTAATGGACTGTGTTGCCTATGAGTTTCCATTGGATTGATAGGCCAGGTATTTTCTTTTGTTTGGCCATGTTGTGTGCGCAGTCGGTAGGATTATGTGAATTAATGTAGAATCAGTTTCCCACTTCTCTGTGTTGGTGTAGTGGTAGGCTCTTTGCTTGGCTGCGAGGGGTTGTGGGTTTGACTCTGAGGCAAGGCCCATGGACTTTGTATGTCTCCATGTAATTGTCTAGTCCAATGGACTGTGTTGCCTATGAGTTTCTATTGGATTTATAGGCCAGGTACTGTCTTTTTCTTTTGTTTGGCCATGTTGTGTGCGCAGTCACTAGGATTATGTGAATTAATGTAGAGTCAGTTTCACACTTCTCTGTGTTGATGTAGTGGTAGGCTTTTTTCTTGGGCTGCGAGAGGTTGTGAGTTCGACTCTGAGGCAAGGCCCATGGACTTTGTATGGCTGCATGTTATTGCCTAGTCCAATGGACTATGTTACCTATGAGTTTCAATTGGAATGATAGGCCAGGTACTGTCTTTTTCTTTTGTTTGGCCATGTTGTGTGCGCAGTCACTAGGATTATGTGAATTTATGTTGAGTCAATTTCGCACTTCTCTGTGTTGGTGTAGTGGTAGGCTCTTTGCTTGGGCTTTGAGAGGTAGTGGTTTTGACTCTGAGGCAAGGCCCATGGACTTTGTATGGCTGCATGTTATTGCCTAGTCCAAAGGATTGCGTTGCCTATGAGTTTCCATTGGATTAATAGGCCAGGTACTGTCTTTTGCTTTTGTTTGGCCATGTTGTGTGCGCAGTCACTAGGATTATGTGAATTAATGTAGAGTCATTCACCTAATTCTCTGTGTTGGTGTAGTGGTAGTCTCTTTGCTTAAGCTGCGAGAGGTTGTGGGTTCGACTCTGAGGCAAGGCCCATGGAGTTTGTATGGCTGCATGTAATCGCCTAGTTCAATTGACTGTGTTGCCTATGAGTTCCCATCGGATTGATAGGCCAGGTACTGTCTTTTGCTTTTGTTTGGCCATGTTGTGTGCGCAGTCACTAGGATTATGTGAACTAATGTAAACTCAGATTCCAACTTCTCTGTGTTGGTGTAGTGGTAGGCTCTTTGCTTGGGCTGCGAGAAATTGTGGGTTCGACTCTGAGGCAAGGCCCATGGAGTTTGTATGGCTGCATGTAATCGCCTAGTTCAATTGACTGTGTTGCCTATGAGTTTCCATTGGCTTGATAGGCTAGGTAATGTCTTCTGCTTTTGTTTGGCCATGTTGTGTGCGCAGTCACTAGGATTATGTGAATTAATGTAGACGCAGCTTCCTACTTCTTTGTGTTTTTGTAGTTGTAGGCTCTTTGCTTGTTCTGCCAGAGGTTGTGGGTTTGACTCTGAGGCAAGGCCCATGGACTTTGTATGGCTGCATGTAATTGCCTAGTCCAATGGACTATGTTGCCTATGAGTTTCCATTGGATTGATAGGCCAGGTACTGCCTTTTGCTTTTGTTTGACCATGTTGTGTGCGCAGTCACTAGGGTTATGGGAATTAATGTAGAGTCAGTTTCCCACTTCTCTGTGTTGGTGTAGTGGTAGGCTCTTTGCTTGGGCTGCGAGAGGTTGTGGGTTCGACTCTAATGCAAGGCTCATGGACTTTGAATGGCTGCATGTAATTGCTTAGTCCAATGGACTGTGTTGCCTATGAGTTTCTATTGGATTGATAGGCCAGTTACTGTCTTTTGTTTTCGTTTGGCCATGTTGTGTGCGCAGTCACTAGGATTATGTGAAATAATGTAGAGTCAGGTTTACATTTCTCTGTGTTGGTGTAGTGGTAGGCTCTTTGCTTGAGCTGCGAGAGGTTGTGAGTTCGACTTTGAGGCAAGGCCCATGGACTTTGTATGGCTGCATGTAATTGCCTAGTCCAATTGATTGCTTTGCCTATGAGTTTCTATTGGATTGATAGGCCAGGTACTGTCTTTTTCTTTTGTTTGGCAATGTTGTGTGCGCAGTCACTAGGATTATGTGAATTAATGTAGAGTCATTCACCTACTTCTCTGTGTTGGTGTAGTGGTAGTCTCTTTGCTTAAGCTGCAAGAGGTTGTGGGTTCGACTCTGAGGCAAGGCCCCTGGAGTTTGTATGGCTGTATGTAATTGCCTATTTCAAATAACTGTTTTGCCTATGAGTTCCCATTGGATTGATAGGCCAGGTACTGTCTTTTGCTTTTGTTTGGCCATGTTGTGTGCGCAGTCACTAGGATTATGTGAACTAATGTAAACTCAGTTTCCAACTTCTCTGTCTTGGTGTAGTGGTAGGCTCTTTGCTTGGGCTGCGAGAAATTGTGGGTTTGACTCTGAGGCAAAGCCCATGGACTTTATATGGCTGCGTGTAATTGCCTAGTCCAATGGACTGTGTTGCCTATGAGTTTCCATTGGATTGATTGGCCAGGTATTATCTTTTGTTTGGTTATGTTGTGTGCGCAGTCGGTAGGATTATGTGAATTAATGTAGAATCAGTTTCCCAGTTCTCTGTGTTGCTGTAGTGGAAGGCTCTTTGCTTAGCTGCAAGAGGTTGTGGGTTTGACTCTGAGGCAAGGCCCATGGAGTTTGTATGGCTGCATGTAATTGCCTAGTTCAATTAACTGTGTTGCCTATGAGTTCCCATTGGATTGATAGGCCAGGTACGGTCTTTTGCTTTTGTTTGGCCATGTTGTGTGCGCAGTCACTAGGATTATGTGAATTAATGTAGACGCAGCTTCCTACTTCTTTGTGTTGGTGAAGTTGTAGGCTCTTTGCTTGTTCTGCCAGAGATTGTGGGTATGACTCTGAGGCAAGGCCCATGGACTTTGTATGGCTGCATGTAATTGCGTAGTCCATTGGACTATGTTGTCTATGAGTTTCCATTGGATTGATAGGCCAGGGACTGTCTTTTGTTTTCGTTTGGTCATATTGTGTGCGCAGTCACTAGGATTATGTGAATTAATGTAGAGTCATTCTCTTCTCTGTGTTGGTGTAGTGGTAGGCTCTTTCCTTGGGTTACAAGAAGTTGTGGGTTTGACTTTGAGGCAAAGCCCATGGACTTTGTATGGTTGAATGTAATTGCCTAGTCCAATGGACTGTGTTGCCTATGAGTTTTCATTGAATGAATAGGCCAGGTATTGTCTTTTGTTTGGCCATGTTGTGTGCGCAGTCGGTAGGATTATGTGAATTAATGTAGAATCAGTTTCCCACTTCTCTGTGTTAGTGTAGTGGTAGGCTTTTTGCTTGGCTGCGAGAAGTTGTGGGTTTGACTCTGAGGCAAGGCCCATGGACTTTGTATGTCTCCATGTAATTGTCTAGTCCAATGGACTGTGTTGCCTATGAGTTTCCATTGGATTGATAGGTCAGGTACTGTCTTTTGCTTTTGTTTGGCCATGTTGTGTGCGCAGTCACTAGGATTATGTGAATTAATGTAGAAATGGTTTTCCACTTCTCTGTGTTGGTGTATGGGTAGGCTCTTTGCCTTGGCTATGAGAGGTTGTGGGTTTGACTCTAGGGCAAGGCCCATGGGCTTTGTATGGCTGCATGTAATTGCCTAGTCCAATGTACTGTGTTACCTATGAGTTTCCGTTGGATTGATAGGCCACGTACTGTCTTTTGCTTTTGTTTGGCCATGTTGTGTGCGCAGTCACTAGGATTATGTTAATTAATGTAGAGTCGGTTTCCAACTTCTCTGAGTTGGTTTAGTGGTAGGCTCTTTGCTTGTTCTCCAAGAGGTTGTGTGTTCGACTCTGAGGCAATGCCCATGAACTTTACATGGCTGCATGTAAGTGCCTAGTCTAATGGACTGTGTTGCCTATGAGTTTCCATTGGATTGATAGGCCAGATAATGTCTTTTGCATTTGTTTGGCCATGTTGTGTGCGTAGTCACTAGGATTATGTGAATTAATGTAGAGTCATTCACCTACTTCTCTGTGTTGGTGTAGTGGTAGGCTCTTTGCCCTGGCTACGAGAGTTTGTGGGTTCGACTCTGGGGCAAGACCCATGGGCTTTGTATGGCTGCATGTAATTGCCTAGTCCAATGTACTGTGTTACCTATGAGTTTCCATTGGATTGATAGGCTAGGTACTGTCTTTTGCTTTTGTTTGGCCATGTTGTGTGCGCAGTCACTAGGATTATGTTAATTAATGTAGAGTTGGTTTCCAACTTCACTGAGTTGGTTTAGTGGTAGGCTCTTTGCTTGTTCTCCAAGAGGTTGTGGGTTCGACTCTGAGGCAAGGCCCATGAACTTTGTTTGGCTGCATGTAATTGCCTAGTCTAATGGACTGTGTTGCCTATGAGTTTCCATTTGATTGAATGGCCAGGTACTGTCTTTTGTTTTCGTTTGGCCATGTTGTGTGCGCAGTCACTAGGATTATGTGAATTAATGCTATTGGATTTTTCAAGTCAGTATTCACACAGCAGTTTCTGCTATTTCATGTATTCCCCTTACATAGTCACTGGTGTGCATACCTTATCTCCCCATAGTGATGTTTTTTTAGGTTTTTGCACCCAGTTCGGACTTAGAATGGTGTTCCAAACGTTATTCCTATTTGTTAGTATTTTTTCGTTTGTGAACCCTCCCCAACCACACCTATTGCCAATCCATATCATACGCATAAATAGCCTGGGTCTCAGCTTCCCATACACGGTAGGTTTTTTAACTGCATGAGAGGACACACACAAGCTAGGGACCCCAACGTAGAGAAATACTTTGGCGTAGTGTTGGGGCTCTATTGCATTGATCAATTCAGTAGCTAAATTTCTCTTGATTCATATGTTCATGGCAGTAATGCAGATTCCATTTTTCACATATTCACTCTTGCATATAGCTATTGAATTTTTCAAGTCAGTATTCACACAGCAGTTTCTGCTATTTCATGTATTCCCCTTACATAGTCACTGGTGTGCATACCTTATCTCCCCATAGTGCCTGGGATCTGACCCAGACACTAGCAGTTTTGCACTCCTACCCAAAACTGGGCTGTTCCCTGAACTCACTACCTCCACGGTTCAACTCTTAACTGAACTTCAACTAACTAACTGGTTTTCCCACCTCCAGGCCTGTGAACTCCTTGGTGGGTGGGGCCAACCGCCTGGCACCGCCCCACCTGGTGTGGACATCAGCCCCTGGAGGGAGGCAACAACGGTTTTATGTCTGACTAGTGTAACTATCCGGGAAAGGGGGTGTGTGTGTGTGTTATGTCTGTGACTAACTGGCTAGTCCAGGGCGTCACACTTGCACCCCCTTCTTGTGATGTGAAGGTGTGTAGTCAGTGCCTACGTGTAATTCCTGACACCACTCCTCTGGCTGACTTGGTGAGCTGTCACTGACTGGGTGGGGTGCAGTAATGGTGGATGCTGCTGCTGCTTGGATAGCATGTGTATCTACTGTGAACAGCTTATCAATGGTGGCAAATCGGGGCAGCTTAACCTCTTGCTCTCCGCAGTTCAACACTCTCACGCGCACTCTTCCCTTCCGTATTAATGAATAAAACTGTGATATAAATAGTATATAGATACCCCACAAATGCAGATAAAGGTAGGTTATGGGAAAAGGGAGAAGAGGGAAACAGGAAAATAGTGTAATAAAGTATACCTTCCAGGGGGGAGAGGAAATGGCAGCACAGCCAGTGGAGGTGAAGCAAGGGGAAGCCTGCAACTAAATTGTTGAGAGCATTATCACATGGTGACTGAGCCTGATTGTAACGGGAGCATAGAGGTGCCGATCCTGTCTTACCTGCGTTGGTGTAGAAGTGGGTTTCCAGTGGTGGAGTCAGCTGTGTGCAGTGGTGGCTGTGGGTTCTTTTATGTGCGACCGTAGTAATAGCTGCGCCCACTTCCTGTATGGGAGTGGAATGCAGTGAGGCTAATGGAACGCACGTCCACGTGCCGCGCCCCTGAAGGTAATACCGATCATTGAATACAAAAAAATTTCTCATACTACTGTATGGGGGTCCCTATATTTAATATGATATCCAAGCCACAGCATCCACCGTTACTTCACCACACCCATTCAGTGACAGCTCACCAAGTCAACCAGAGGAGTGGTGTAAGGAATTACACGTAGGCACTGACTCCACACCTTCACATCACAAGAAGCGGGTCCACAGGGTAGTGATGGAATACGAGCAAGTCTTCAGCAAACATCCGCTAGACTTTGGGAGAATAAAAGGGGTCCATATTCATGGTTTAAGAACTTGGGTTCTAACGTGCCCAGAGTATGCTCCACTCTATGCTCCCTTTACAATCAGGCTCAGTCACCATGTGATAACGCTCTCAACTCTTTAGTTGCAGGCTTCCTTTTGCTTCACCTCCACTGGCTGTGCTGCCATTTCCTCTCACCCCCAGAAGGTATACTTTATTACACTATTTTCCTCTTTCCCTGTTCCCCCTTTTCCCATAACCTACCTTTATTTACAATTGTGGGGTATCTATATGATATTTACATCATAGTTTTATTCATTAGTGCGGAAGGGAAGAGTGCCCGTGAGAGTGTTAAACTGCGGAGAGCAGGAGGTTAAGCTGCCCCGACTTGCCACCATTGATAAGCTGTTCACAGTAGATACACATGCTATCCAAGTAGCAGCATCCACTATTACTGCACCCCACCCAGTCAGTGACTGCTCACCAAGTCAGCCAGAGGAGTGGTGTAAGGAATTACACGTAGGCACTGACTCCACACCTTCACATCACAAGAAGCGGGTCCACAGGGTAGTGCAAGAATACGAGCGAGCAAGTCTTCAGCAAACATCCGCTAGATTTTGGGGGAATAAAAGGGGTCCAACACTACATCCCCACAGGTGCACACCCACCCATCAAAGAGAGCTATAAGCCAATACCACCTTCACATTACCAGTGTACCAAGGACATGTTGAGCAACATGAAGGCGGCTGGGGTTATCCGTGACAGTTGTAGCCTTTGGGCAGCTCCGTTGGTCCTGTTAAAGAAGAAGGACAGCACCACTCCCCCGTATTGAGGAATCGCTAGCTGCATTGAGAACTGCAAATTATTTTTCTACCCTTGATCTCACTAGTCACTATTGGCTAGTGTCCGTTGCTGAGGCAGACCGGGGGAAGACCGCCTTTGCCACCCCTATGGCGCTGGAGGTCGGCAGACTGTTGTTCAAAAGCAGTGTCTGACGAACAAATTTGCTTCATCCTGAGGAACTGGCCAGTCGGTACGGCCCGGATGGTGGAGGGGGTATGAGCAGAAGAAGCATGCAGCAGTGCGTTGACTGATGTTTCCTTCCTATGGACGTCGGTCTGAACAATTCGCTCAGAACCGAATGAAATTTTAATATCCAGGAAGTCAACGCAACTGCTGCTATGCTTATGCGTCAATCTGATGTTAAAGGTGTTGTTATTAAGTTCCTCCATAAATGTCTCGAGCTGCTCCACAGTGCCCTGCCAAAAAATCAAAATATCATCAATATACCTTAGCCAGCACTGCACATGGGCGCCAGCCCCTGCACCTCCGTCACCAAAAACCAACCAATCCCAGTACCTCTGCCTTCTATCTAGGTGCCTTGAGTTATGTCCTGTAAACTGTCACAGCGACCCAGACACACATGTGTAGTAGGGGAATATCCCTGCTGAGATGCCAGTGCTAGAGCACTCGTTTGCTGTGGAGTTGAACGCTATGTGAGCAGTTCTTACCTTCAATGAGCAGAAGTCTCTTTTTTCAGATTTCAATATCTCTGTGGGTATCTGGCAGAAATATGGAATACTCTTTACTGCTAAGACCCTGTACACCACTCCCACTAAAGGGGGCTTTACACGCTGCGACATCGCTAATGCGGAGTCGTTGGGGTCACGGAATTTGTGACGCACATCCGGCCGCATTAGCGATGTTGCTGCGTGTGACACCGATGAGCGATTTTGCATCGTTGCAAAAACGTGCAAAATCGCTCATCGGTGACATGGGTCTCCATTCTCGATTATCGTTACTGCAGCAGTAACGATGTAGTTCGTCGCTCCTGCGGCAGCACACATCACTCCGTGTGACACCGCAGAAACGAGGAACCTCTCCTTACCTGCCTCCCAGCCGCTATGAGGAAGGAAGGAGGTGGGCGGGATGTTCCGGCCACTCATCTCCGCCCCTCCGCTGCTATTGGGCGGTCGCTCAGTGACGTCGCTGTGACGCCGCACGGACCGCCCCCTTAGAAAGGAGGCGGTTCGCCGGTCACAGCGACGTCGCCGGTCAGGTAAGTATGTGTGACGGGTCTGGTCGGTGTTGTGCGGCATGGGCAGCGATTTGCCCGTGTCGCGCAACAGATGGGGCGGGTACCCACACTAGCGATATCGGGACCGATATCGCAGTGTGTAAAGTAGCCTTTAGTCACATGACCAAGACTGTATCTGTGTCCCTACAACACACTTGAGACAAATGTGTGTGTGAGCCTGCATTGTGGGGTATATATAATATATTATAGAGCTGGGAAGGATCATTCTAAGCAGTGAGCTGTTCCAGTATTTGTAGGAAAATACCCAGTAGAAGCATCAAACACAGCACCAATACCTCCCATCAGTATCCCACCACAGTGCCATGTAACCCATGCCCTACACTCCCATCTACACCAATACTATACAGGCACAAACTAGTATATCTGACTAAAAGCCCCCAAAATATGAAGAATGGCCTATAGTTGAGTGTGGATATAAAATCTATGTGAGCAGAGCTAGAATAGAAATCACTGATCGCATTGAAGTCATTCTGACCATAAATCACCATGATATCAAGGTGAGGAGTTGTGTGTTACTGCTGGGAGGAAAGGGTTAACAGTGGAATATTAAGGTGCATTTCTGTGTGCAGTGTTACTAGTCAATGTAACAATTCAATATGAGCTGCTCTTGGTGCCGGGGGAGGGAGATGCTCTCCTGAGCAAGATAGATGGGGAATGAACATGATATCTATATAGTGTAAGGCAGGGGGTCTCAAACTCGGCTGGGTGTATGGGCCGCACAGAGGAAAAAAATAATTTGGGGGGCTGCATTCTTTGCAGGACAAAGTGACATTTTTATTGGTACCATATATATATATTTTTTTCACACACCTTTGGATGACTGATTTTCAACATTTTTCACTTGTTTATTATAACAAATGTGCACATTCTTTGGTTAAATCTAAAAAAAAAAAATTTGATGTTAAAAAAAGTCATGCCTTATTTTGTTTTTTTTTACATTTTATCCCTTTCTTTTAACTAATAGTGTTACAATTATGACGCTAGCGTTTTGTGAAGGGAATGCTTTGCCTACTTCCGTGACTATGGCCTTCCGGAACTGCTGCATTTTGGCTGACCTCTCCGCCTCGGGAATAAGAGACATAAAGTTCTCCTTGTAGCGTGGGTCTAACAGTGTTACCAACCAGTAATGATTGTCGGCCAAGATGTTCTTAACGCGAGGGTCACGAGACAGGCAGCTTACCATAAAGTCATCCATGTGCGCCAGACTCTTAACAGCCATCACTTCAGTATCCAGACCAACACGATGACTGAACATGCTGTCCTCCTCCTTCTCCTCCTCCTCCTCCTCCTCCTCCTCCTCATCATCTACCCTGTCCTCTGGCCAGCCACGCTGAACTGAGCATATGATTGGTATGCATGTCATATCCTCAATTTGGCCGGAGAGTTGCTCCATGTCTTCATCCTCCTCCTCGTCATAGTCCTCCACTGCACGTTGTGATGAGACGAGGCTGGACTGTGTGTTATCACCCACACCCACTACTGTTTCTTGCTCCAACTCATCGTGTTCCGCCTGCAATGCATCATGTTTGGTTTTGAGCAGAGACCGTTTTAGAAGGCAGAGAAGCGGTATGGTGACGCTAATAATGGCGTCATCGCCGCTCACCATCTTGGTGGAGTTCTCAAAGTTTTGGAGGATGGTACATAGGTCGGACATCCATCTCCACTCCTCAGGTGTTATGTGTGGAGTTTGACCCATTTCCCGACGGCTTAGGTGATGCAGGTACTCAACAACTGCCCTCTTCTGCTCACATATCCTGATCAACATGTGCAGAGTTGAATTCCAACGCGTGGGGACATCACACACCAGTCTGTGAGCCGGAAGATGCAAACGACGCTGAAAGCCGGCAAGGCCGGCTGAAGCAGTAGGTGACTTTCGAAAATGTGCAGACAGGCAGCGAACTTTTACCAGCAGATCAGACAGCTCTGGGTATGACTTTAGAAACCGCTGAACCACGAGGTTGAGCACATGGGCCATGCATGGAACATGTGTCAGCTGGCCTCGCCTCAAAGCCGCCACCAGGTTCCGGCCATTGTCACACACAACCTTTCCTGGCTTTAGGTTCAGAGGTGTGAGCCAGTGATCTGCATGCTGTTTTAGAGCTGTCCACACCTCTTCTGCATTGTGGGGTTTGTCACCTATGCAGATTAGCTGCAGCACAGTCTGTTGCCGCTTCACCGAGGCACTGCTGCAGTGCTTCCAGCTTGGGACTGGTGTGGAGGGTAAAGTGGATGAGGATGCGCAGGAGGAGGAGGAGGCTGAAGAGCATGACATTCCGGAGCTGTAGAGTGTGGGTGAAACCCTGACTGAGGTAGGGCCTGCAAACCTTGGTGTGGGAAGGACTTGTTCCGTTCCTCGCTCAAACTGGGTCCCAGCTGGGCTGGGCTGGGTCCCTACCCGGCTGGGTAGGGCGTTGTGGGGGGTTTGTCTATCTCCGTTTGAGGTGAGTTTGTTTAAGTTAGCCTTTCTTTGGCGTTTTTTGGAGCCCTGCGGGTTGGGGAGTTGGTATCGCCCAGTAAGGCGTTCCCCGGGGGCTTGGATTGGGGTGACATTATGTCAGTGGAAAACGGAGTTGAATTTTGGATTAGGAAATCGAAAACTGATCAGAGAGGTGTGGGTAGACTAGTCCGTTTGGGGATGGTTGTGGCATCTGATATGTGCCCGTTCAAGTGTCTCGGGAATTTTCAACAGATCCGTCCGAAGGTGGATGGCCCCTTATTATGTCACGAGGATGGGTCCTTTTTATCGAGATACCAATTTGTGAGTGTTTTTAGGGCATGTTTGAAGTCGTTGGGGTTAGATCCGAAGTCTTTCGGATTGGGGCAGCGACGGAGGCCTCTATATGCGGCCTACCGGAGGAGACAGTTAAGCAGATTGGTAGGTGGAAGTCGCAGCGCTTTAAGTCGTATGTACGTCCCCAGGTGGTTGTTGGCAATTGAGGGGAAAAGGGGGGGTATTAGGGTAGCAATGGGGGGGGTGAGAGTGTGTGTTTTTTGTCAATTTGGTTTGGTGAGGCAATAAAATGGTGTCGTCTGTACATTTTGTATTGCAGAAGCACCCCCTCTTCCTTCCCTGGTCTGGATCCTTGGCCACTCTTATGTGTATTGGGGAGCCCGACGAGCGGACGCGAGATGGAACGGGAGACAGCTAGGTTTTGAGAAGGACCTGGCTCTCGTGCGATGGCTCGGTGTTCGGGGGTTAGGGTGGAACAGGGTGTTGCAGGAGGTGCATAGATACGCCCGGTTGGACAGACCTCCTGACATGTTAGTGTTGCATGCCGGGGGGAATGATTTGGGTGGGCGTCCTTTTCGAATCTTGATAAAGGACATCAAACATGATTTGTTACGGTTATGGGTGTCGTTTCCAGGTCTAACGATAGTCTGGTCGGAGATAGTAGCGAGAAAGAGTTGGCAGAAAGCGCGGTCAGTTGACAGGTTGAACAAGGCGCGGGCGAAGGTTAATAGGGCGATCTCGAAGTTTGTTAGTCGGAACGGGGGTATAGCAATACGGCATGTTGAATTGGAAAGGACGGAAGAGGAATTTTGGTTGGCTGACGGGGTACACCTTAATGCGGTGGGAACTGACTTATGGGCTCTTGGCTTGCAGGGAGGTATTGAGAGGGCCCTTTGGTTGCGGGGGGTCTCAGGCACTTGAAGGGTTTCAAGGTGCCTTCGTTGTGGTGTTGTTTATTGGTGGGTCCTTGAAGTTGGTTTAAAATTGGTTCGGGGATTCATCCGGGTATGGATCCCCTCATTGGCAGAATTGATGGTCCCCTGGTGATTTTGGGGGGGAACCCCGACGGGGTATGTCGGGGCCCCTGGGGGTGTGGTTGGGGTTGACGGAGGATTAACCCTTACCATTTGGTGCTCCTGAGCCAGTGTGGGTAACGGCTGGGAGCAAGTTGAGGTTTTTTATTGCTCGGTTATGGGAATCACCAGGGTTTTGGTAGCTTCAAGGACCTTACCACATTGCAAATTTTATTGGTTATGTATTCTTGTTAATAAAATGGCTGCTATGGCCAAAATTATCCAAAGATAAATTTGTGTCTGTGTAATTACTTTTAAATAAGAAATGGGAATGGAGGTGTGGGGTATGAAAGGAAGACCGGAGTCAACAATTCCAGGGTCAAGCATGTTTATTTGCCTAAGCTTCGTTCCAGGGTAGAAAGGGTAAGAGTGCCTTTCAGAATTCGAAGTGGTCGGACTGTACGGGCCACCAAGAACTGCAGGAGAGCTTGAACATCTTCCCATGGATTTGCGACATCCTCCCTCATCAGTTACGTAGGTAAGCAGGTTCTCAGCATTGCAGCCCATTTGTTATCTTAAGTTAGTTAAGCGGGGTTAACTAACCTGTCAGTTCAGCCTCAGGTCTAAAGCAGAGGCCTGGACTCCACTCCTTACTCCTCACTCCACAACTCTCCTTAAAAACAACTGACTCCTTTTTCCTGCCCCGGGGTCTCCAGACCCCTAGGTGGGCGTTTCCTTCCGTCTGGTCCTGCCCACTGGTGTGCCTGTCTTTCCCTGGGGGAGGTGACTAGGGTTTTCTGGTTGGCTTTGTGTGACTTAGGTGAGGGAAGATGTTATGCGGGGGCCTATGTGTGACTACCTGCAGTGTCAGGGCGTCACATATGTATGTGTGTATGTCTGCTAAAGGAATCCGCACCATCATATTTACAAACACAAAATGTTGACTCTATGCACAGAAGAGAGTCATTCTATTTACATGATTTGTGTTTTTTTACCTTTTAAAACTATCATTAAATGTTAAGTTTTAGTTAGGGATTTATGCTTCTGTCTGTCTCTCTCCCAGTCTCTGTCATCTGTCTGTCTCTGTGTGTCTCTATCTCTATCCATGTCTGTCTGTCTCTCTATCTCTGTCTGTCTCTCTGTGTCTGTCTGTCTCTCTCTCTCTTTGTGGCTGTCTGTTTCTATGTCTGTCTGTCTCTTTTCCAGGCCTGTCTCTTTTCCAGGTCTGTCTCTTTTCCAGGTCTGTCTCTTTCCCTGTCTGTCTGTCTCTTCCCCTGTCTGTCTCTTCCCCTGTCTGTCTCTTCCCCTGTCTGTCTCTGTATTTCTTTGTCTGTCTCTGTCTTTCTCTTCCCCTGTCTGTCTCTTTCCCTGTCTCTCTCTGCCTGTCTCTCTTTGTCTCTCTCTGTCTGACTCATTCCCCGTTTGTCTCTTTCCCTGTCTATCTCTGTATTTCTTTGTCTGTCTCTATCTGTCTGTCTCTCTCTGTCTGTCTCTTCCCCTGTCTGTCTCTTTCCCTGTCGGTCTGCCTTTTCTCCTGCCTGTCTCTGTATGTTTGTCTCTGTCTGTTTCCCTATCTGCCTCTGTCTCTTTCTCTGTCTCTGTCTGTCTGCCTTTTTTCCCTGTCTATCTCTGTCTGTCTCTTTCCCTGTCTGCCTCTGTCTGTTTGTCTCTGTCTCTTTCCCTGTCTGTCTATGCCTATCTGTCTCTGTCTGTTTGTCTCTCAGTCTGTGTCTGTCTCTCTCTATCTGTCTCCCCACTGACATCATATTATCTCACACATAAGCTTCTTATACTATGAATGTCCTTTGTTCTTATAGCAACCAATCACAGCTGCTATTAATAACTTGCAGCTCCCACCTCCATTCAGTTTAATGGAGGCAGGTTTTTTGGAGAGTAACTGTAAAGCGCGGGGTTAAATATTCCTGTTAAAACATAGTCTACGACGTTCCCTGAGTCACATGAGGTGTCTGCAAAATTTTGTGTTTGTAAATATGACGGTGCGGATTCCTTTAGCAGACATACACACATACATATGTGACGCCCTGACACTGCAGGTAGTCACACATAGGCCCCCGCATAACAACTTCCCTCACCTAAGTCACACAAAGCCAACCAGAAAATCCTAGTCACCTCCCCCAGGGAAAGACAGGCACACCAGTGGGCAGGACCAGACGGAAGGAAACGCCCACCTAGGGGTCTGGAGACCCCGGGGCAGGAAAAAGGAGTCAGTTGTTTTTAAGGAGAGTTGTGGAGTGAGGAGTAAGGAGTGGAGTCCAGGCCTCTGCTTTAGACCTGAGGCTGAACTGACAGGTTAGTTAACCCCGCTTAACTAACTTAAGACAACAAATGGGCTGCAATGCTGAGAACCTGCTTACCTACGTAACTGATGAGGGAGGATGTCGCAAATCCATGGGAAGATGTTCAAGCTCTCCTGCAGTTCTTGGTGGTCCGTACAGTCCGACCACTTCGAATTCTGAAAGGCACTCTTACCCTTTCTACCCTGGAACGAAGCTTACGCAAATAAACATGCTTGACCCTGGAATTGTTGACTCCGGTCTTCCTTTCATACCCCACACCTCCATTCCCATTTCTTATTTAAAAGTAATTACACAGACACAAATTTATCTTTGGATAATTTTGGCCATAGCAGCCATTTTATTAACAAGAATACATAACCAATAAAATTTGCAATGTGGTAAGGTCCTTGAAGCTACCAAAACCCTGGTGATTCCCATAACCGAGCAATAAAAAACCTCAACTTGCTCCCAGCCGTTACCCACACTGGCTCAGGAGCACCAAATGGTAAGGGTTAATCCTCCGTCAACCCCAACCACACCCCCAGGGGCCCCGACATACCCCGTCGGGGTTCCCCCCCAAAATCACCAGGGGACCATCAATTCTGCCAATGAGGGGATCCATACCCGGATGAATCCCCGAACCAATTTTAAACCAACTTCAAGGACCCACCAATAAACAACACCACAACGAAGGCACCTTGAAACCCTTCAAGTGCCTGAGACCCCCCGCAACCAAAGGGCCCTCTCAATACCTCCCTGCAAGCCAAGAGCCCATAAGTGAGTTCCCACCGCATTAAGGTGTACCCCGTCAGCCAACCAAAATTCCTCTTCCGTCCTTTCCAACTCAACATGCCGTATTGCTATACCCCCGTTCCGACTAACAAACTTCGAGATAGCCCTATTAACCTTCGCCCGCGCCTTGTTCAACCTGTCAACTGACCGGGCTTTCTGCCAACTCTTTCTCGCTACTATCTCCGACCAGACTATCGTTAGACCTGGAAACGACACCCATAACCGTAACAAATCATGTTTGATGTCCTTTATCAAGATTCGAAAAGGACGCCCACCCAAATCATTCCCCCCGGCATGCAACACTAAGATGTCAGGAGGTCTGTCCAACCGGGCGTATCTATGCACCTCCTGCAACACCCTGTTCCACCCTAACCCCCGAACACCGAGCCATCGCACGAGAGCCAGGTCCTTCTCAAAACCTAGCTGTCTCCCGTTCCATCTCGCGTCCGCTCGTCGGGCTCCCCAATACACATAAGAGTGGCCAAGGATCCAGACCAGGGAAGGAAGGGGGGGTGCTTCTGCAATACAAAATGTACAGACGACACCATTTTATTGCCTCACCAAACCAAATTGACAAAAAACACACACTCTCCCCCCCCCCCATTGCTACCCTAATACCCCCCCCCCTTTTCCCCTCAATTGCCAACAACCACCTGGGGACGTACATACGACTTAAAGCGCTGCGACTTCCACCTACCAATCTGCTTAACTGTCTCCTCCGGTAGGCCGCATATAGAGGCCTCCGTCGCTGCCCCAATCCGAAAGACTTCGGATCTAACCCCAACGACTTCAAACATGCCCTAAAAACACTCACAAATTGGTATCTCGATAAAAAGGTCCCATCCTCGTGACATAATAAGGGGCCATCCACCTTCGGACGGATCTGTTGAAAATTCCCGAGACACTTGAACGGGCACATATCAGATGCCACAACCATCCCCAAACGGACTAGTCTACCCACACCTCTCTGATCAGTTTTCGATTTCCTAATCCAAAATTCAACTCCGTTTTCCACTGACAATGTCACCCCAATCCAAGCCCCCGGGGAACGCCTTACTGGGCGATACCAACTCCCCAACCCGCAGGGCTCCAAAAAACGCCAAAGAAAAGGCTAACTTAAACAAACTCACCTCAAACGGAGATAGACAAACCCCCCAGAACGCCCTACCCAGCCCAGCCCAGCTGGGACCCAGTTTGAGCGAGGAACGGAACAAGTCCTTCCCACACCAAGGTTTGCAGGCCCTACCTCAGTCAGGGTTTCACCCACACTCTACAGCTCCGGAATGTCATGCTCTTCAGCCTCCTCCTCCTCCTGCGCATCCTCATCCACTTTACCCTCCACACCAGTCCCAAGCTGGAAGCACTGCAGCACTGCCTCGGCGAAGCGGCAACAGGCTGTGCTGCAGCTAATCTGCATAAGTGACAAATCCCACAATGCAGAAGAGGTGTGGACAGCTCTAAAACAGCATGCAGATCACTGGCTCACACCTCTGAACCTAAAGCCAGGAAAGGTTGTGTGTGACAATGGCCGGAACCTGGTGGCGGCTTTGAGGCGAGGCCAGCTGACACATGTTACATGCATGGCCCATGTGCTCAACCTCGTGGTTCAGCGGTTTCTAAAGTCATACCCAGAGCTGTCTCATCTGCTGGTAAAAGTTCGCCGCCTGTCTGCACATTTTCGAAAGTCACCTACTGCTTCAGCCGGCCTTGCCGGCTTTCAGCGTCATTTGCATCTTCCGGCTCACAGACTGGTGTGTGATGTCCCCACGCGTTGGAATTCAACTCTGCACATGTTGATCAGGATATGTGAGCAGAAGAGGGCAGTTGTTGAGTACCTGCATCACCTATGCCGTCGGGAAATGGGTCAAACTCCACACATAACACCTGAGGAGTGGAGATGGATGTCCGACCTATGTACCATCCTCCAAAACTTTGAGGACTCCACCAAGATGGTGAGCGGCGATGACGCCATTATTAGCGTCACCATACCGCTTCTCTGCTTTCTAAAACGGTCTCTGCTCAAAACCAAACATGATGCATTGCAGGCGGAACACGATGAGTTGGAGCAAGAAACAGTAGTGGGTGTGGGTGATAACACATAGCCCAGCCTCGTCTCATCACAACGTGCAGTGGAGGACTATGACGAGGAGGAAGATGAAGACATGGAGCAACTCTCCGGCCAAATTGAGGATATGACATGCATACCAGTCATATGCTCAGTTCATCGTGGCTGGCCAGAGGACAGGGTAGATGAGGAGGAGGAGGAGAAGGAGGAGGACAGCATGTTCAGTCATCGTGTTGGTCTGGATACTGAAGTGATGGCTGTTAAGAGTCTGGCGCACATGGATGACTTTATGGTAAGCTGCCTGTCTCGTGATCCTCGCGTTAAGAACATCTTGGCCGACAATCATTACTGGTTGGTAACACTGTTAGACCCACGCTACAAGGAGAACTTTATGTCTCTTATTCCCGAGGCGGAGAGGTCAGCCAAAATGCAGCAGTTCCGGAAGGCCATAGTCACGGAAGTAGGCAAAGCATTCCCTTCACAAAACGCTAGCGTCATAATTGTAACACTATTAGTTAAAAGAAAGGGATAAAATGTAAAAAAAAACAAAATAAGGCATGACTTTTTTTTAACATCACATTTATTTTTTTTAGATTTAACCAAAGAATGTGCACATTTGTTATAATAAACAAGTGAAAAATGTTGAAAATCAGTCATCCAAAGGTGTGTGAAAAAAATATATACATATATGGTACCAATAAAAATGTCACTTTGTCTTGCAAAGAATGCAGCCCCCCAAATTATTTTTTTCCTCTGTGCGGCCCATACACCCAGCCGAGTTTGAGACCCCCTGCCTTACACTATATAGATATTATGTTCATTCCCCATCTATCTTGCTCAGGAGAGCATCTCCCTCCCCCGGCACCAAGAGCAGCTCATACTGAATTGTTACATTGACTAGTAACACTGCACACAGAAATGCACCTTAATATTCCACTGTTAACCCTTTCCTCCCAGCAGTAACACACAACTCCTCACCTTGATATCATGGTGATTTATGGTCAGAATGACTTCAATGCGATCAGTGATTTCTATTCTAGCTCTGCTCACATAGATTTTATATCCACACTCAACTATAGGCCGTTCTTCATATTTTGGGGGCTTTTAGTCAGATATACTAGTTTGTGCCTGTATAGTATTGGTGTAGATGGGAGTGTAGGGCATGGGTTACATGGCACTGTGGTGGGATACTGATGGGAGGTATTGGTGCTGTGTTTGATGCTTCTACTGGGTATTTTCCTACAAATACTGGAACAGCTCACTGCTTAGAATGATCCTTCCCAGCTCTATAATATATTATATATACCCCACAATGCAGGCTCACACACACATTTGTCTCAAGTGTGTTGTAGGGACACAGATACAGTCTTGGTCATGTGACTAAAGGCTACTTTACACACTGCGATATCGGTCCCGATATCGCTAGTGTGGGTACCCGCCCCCATCTGTTGCGCGACACGGGTAAATCGCTGCCCATGCCGCACAACACCGACCAGACCCGTCACACATACTTACCTGCCCGGCGACGTCGCTGTGACCGGCGAACCGCCTCCTTTCTAAGGGGGCGGTCCGTGCGGCGTCACAGCGACGTCACTGAGCGACCGCCCAATAGCAGCGGAGGGGCGGAGATGAGTGGCCGGAACATCCCGCCCACCTCCTTCCTTCCTCATAGCGGCTGGGAGGCAGGTAAGGAGAGGTTCCTCGTTTCTGCGGTGTCACACGGAGTGATGTGTGCTGCCGCAGGAGCGACGAACTACATCGTTACTGCTGCAGTAACGATAATCGAGAATGGAGACCCATGTCACCGATGAGCGATTTTGCACGTTTTTGCAACGATGCAAAATCGCTCATCGGTGTCACACGCAGCAACATCGCTAATGCGGCCGGATGTGCGTCACAAATTCCGTGACCCCAACGACTCCGCATTAGCGATGTCGCAGCGTGTAAAGCCCCCTTTAGTGGGAATGGTGTACAGGGTCTTAGCAGTAAAGAGTATTCCATATTTCTGCCAGATACCCACAGAGATATTGAAATCTGAAAAAAGAGACTTCTGCTCATTGAAGGTAAGAACTGCTCACATAGCGTTCAACTCCACAGCAAACGAGTGCTCTAGCACTGGCATCTCAGCAGGGATATTCCCCTACTACACATGTGTGTCTGGGTCGCTGTGACAGTTTACAGGACATAACTCAGGGCACCTAGACAGAAGGCAGAGGGACTACTTTCTATTTCTGGTGTAGAGCTTAGTACAATATATATATATATACTATTACATGTGACACATGTACCTTGTATTACCATTATTCGCTGTATATGAACCCCTTTTCTCCGGGCATTATTTGTCTATAGCATTTTTCACGAACCTGAGGCAACTGAGAACCCTTCAGTGAAGGAATTCCACTAACCCTCACAATACCAACCAGGGGCCTCCCTGCAGTAACTCAGGTAGTTGTACCCATTCTCTTTCCGCATTCTATGTGTTCTTCTTTCTTCTTTTTTTTCTTTTTTCTTCTTTTTATTTCTATCATGTAGTTCAGGGGTTTATAGATATATGTCCTGCATTTCATATTTCCTTTAGTGGTGCTTCTTACCCATTCTCATATCATTTACCCTAGTATTTCATGATCCTGAGGCGACTGAGAACCCTTTAATAAAGGAATCCTTTTTCACCTGAATTGTCAAGTGATACTTACCAGTGACTATCACGTAATGTTACAGGTAGTTCCATTTTCTTCCTCTTCTTTCTCTCCTTTCTTCTTTGTCACACGGTCCATTGTGTTATAGCCCACGTGTCATGATAACACTTGTACCATCTTTTCATTTAGATTCCACCTACAATTATTTACCGATTCCAGTTCTGGAATAGGCTTTCATCATCTACTCACTAGAATTCTCAAGTGCATAAGGTACTGAGACATATACATGTTCACACCATTATAAAGAACAAAGTATAAACATTGAGGTTTTTCTCACACCCATGTTCCTGTGTTCTTTGATATGATATGTGTTCATTTCCTTCACTATATAGGATTGCAAGTTTTCCATTTGTACCTTAATGGCAATGACGCTATACAATTGAACACATATCATCCTGTTATCCATATAGGTGTGTATTTACCTGCTTGACTATTTTTGGTTGTTTGATCCAGAATGTTTCTCCAGATAGGTCATGTGGAAATTTTCTTTCCTCAGTACAAATGTTTTCACTATGGCTTTGGAAAATTTTTTTGTATGTGCCTCATGGTCATTTGACCCATTGTACTCTCAAGTAGCAATATATTGTACTGTTATGTTGTACTATGTACTAATTACGTGTTTATATGGTTTTGTAACCCTTTATGATCTTAGATAACTTTATCCTTGATAAAGACCTAAAAACAAGGTCGAAACGTTGGATGAATTATCCTTTTGCACAAATAAAGAATTTTCAGCATTCCAAGAGTTCTTTTCTTACGTTATTAATCACTATAGTGTACCAGAGCTATTTCTTTTGAATTGACTCTTATTTTTTCTGAGCACCTGCTATATACACAGTGAGCCAGACATATTCAATTTTCATTCAGAAGGCAGAGGGAAGCCTTAGCAGCTGAGCATATATCTTTGCTTGTGAGCATTAGAACAGGCCGGCGATTACAGGGTAACATGAAAAATGTCCAGCTTGCATTATGACTAGAACATGACAATATCCTTTTAAGTACTAACCTATGATGCGTTCCTAAGCAGTTGATGTTATATGTTCTACATTTCATTTTCTGCATACTTTACAAGTAGTAGAATTTGCTTTGATATAGGCAACTGGATTTTCACAATGAAAAGGCAAAGGATAACGCCCGAAAAAGACGCCATACATTATGTCAGTGCCATCACTGACAAACCTGGATTGACCATGAAATACGGTATGGAGAGCTGTTGTCATCGTATTAGATAGATAAGAATGATTATATGTATTGTAGAAATGTCTCCTATCATGTTCCCTAATTTTTTATTATGTCCACATCCTGGTCCCCATCTTGGACATCATAACAAACGTGCACTTTTTTGTTTAATTTACACATTGGACCATAGGAAAAATGACACTACAGCTACAGAGGTGACCGTCTGATAGCCCAGCTCGACTATCCATCTCTACTGAAGACCCTTTCAGCTTTTTGAGAGTTGGGTGGAGGACATCATCTCTGAAAATAGGGTCCCACAGCTGCACCCCATCAGTGTGAGCAGGACTCTTAGGACTCTTAGAAGAGTCAATGCTCTGAGACCATGGGGGGCGCTTAGCCCCCTCTCTTCGTCACTGAGGATGATTTCATTTTTCAGGGATTAGAGAGGGTGGTCCTTGTGGTGGACTGCAGGTATGGAGAGCTGTTGTCATCGTATTAAATAGATAAGAATGATTATATGTATTGTAGAAATGTCTCCTATCATGTTCCCTAATTTTTTATTATGTCCACATCCTGGTCCCCATCTTGGACATCATAACAAACGTGCACTTTTTTGTTTAATTTACACATTGGACCATAGGAAAAATGACACTACAGCTACAGAGGTGACCGTCTGATAGCCCAGCTCGACTATCCATCTCTACTGAAGACCCTTTCAGCTATTTGAGAGTTGGGTGGAGAACATCATCTCTGAAAATAGGGTCCCACAGCTGCACCCCATCAGTGTGAGCAGGACTCTTAGGACTCTTAGAAGAGTCAATGCTCTGAGACCATGGGGGGCGCTTAGCCCCCTCTCTTCGTCACTGAGGATGATTTCACTTTTCAGGGAATAGAGAGGGTGGTCCTTGTGGTGGACTGCAGGTATGGAGAGCTGTTGTCATCGTATTAGATAGATAAGAATGATTATATGTATTGTAGAAATGTCTCCTATCATGTTCCCTATTTTTTTATTATGTCCACATCCTGGTCCCCATCTTGGACATCATAACAAACGTGCACTTTTTTGTTTAATTTACACATTGGACCATAGGAAAAATGACACTACAGCTACAGAGGTGACCGTCTGATAGCCCAGCTCGACTATCCATCTCTACTGAAGACCCTTTCAGCTTTTTGAGAGTTGGGTGGAGGACATCATCTCTGAAAATAGGGTCCCACAGCTGCACCCCATCAGTGTGAGCAGGAATCTTAGGACTCTTAGAAGAGTCAATGCTCTGAGACCATGGGGGGCGCTTAGCCCCCTCTCTTCGTCACTGAGGATGATTTCATTTTTCAGGGATTAGAGAGAGTGGTCCTTGTGGTGGACTGCAGGTATGGAGAGCTGTTGTGATCGTATTAGATAGATAAGAATGATTATATGTATTGTAGAAATGTCTCCTATCATGTTCCCTAATTTTTTATTATGTCCACATCCTGGTCCCCATCTTGGACATCATAACAAACGTGCACTTTTTTGTTTAATTTACACATTGGACCATAGGAAAAATGACACTACAGCTACAGAGGTGACCGTCTGATAGCCCAGCTCGACTATCCATCTCTACTGAAGACCCTTTCAGCTTTTTGAGAGTTGGGTGGAGGACATCATCTCTGAAAATAGGGTCCCACAGCTGCACCCCATCAGTGTGAGCAGGACTCTTAGGACTCTTAGAAGAGTCAATGCTCTGAGACCATGGGGGGCGCTTAGCCCCCTCTCTTCGTCACTGAGGATGATTTCATTTTTCAGGGATTAGAGAGAGTGGTCCTTGTGGTGGACTGCAGGTATGGAGAGCTGTTGTGATCGTATTAGATAGATAAGAATGATTATATGTATTGTAGAAATGTCTCCTATCATGTTCCCTAATTTTTTATTATGTCCACATCCTGGTCCCCATCTTGGACATCATAACAAACGTGCACTTTTTTGTTTAATTTACACATTGGACCATAGGAAAAATGACACTACAGCTACAGAGGTGACCGTCTGATAGCCCAGCTCGAATATCCATCTCTACTGAAGACCCTTTCAGCTTTTTGAGAGTTGGGTGGAGGACATCATCTCTGAAAATAGGGTCCCACAGCTGCACCCCATCAGTGTAAGCAGGACTCTTAGGACTCTTAGAAGAGTCAATGCTCTAAAACCTTGGGGGGCGCTTAGCCCCCTCTCTTCGTCCCTGAGGATGATTTCATTTTTCAGGGATTAGAGAGGGTGGTCCTTGTGGTGGACTGCAGGTATGGAGAGCTGTTGTCATCGTATTAGATAGATAAGAATGATTATATGTATTGTAGAAATGTCTCCTATCATGTTCCCTAATTTCTTATTATGTCCACATCCTGGTCCCCATCTTGGACATCATAACAAACGTGCACATTTTTGTTTAATTTACACATTGGACCATAGGAAAAATGACACTACAGCTACAGAGGTGACCGTCTGATAGCCCAGCTCGACTATCCATCTCTACTGAAGACCCTTTCAGCTTTTTGAGAGTTGGGTGGAGGACATCATCTCTGAAAATAGGGTCCCACAGCTTCACCCCATCAGTGTGAGCAGGACTCTAAGGACTCTTAGAAGAGTCAATGCTCTGGTACCATGGGGGCGCTTGGCCCCCTCTCTTCGTCACTGAGGATGATTTCATTTTTCAGGGATTAGAGAGGGTGGTCCTTGTGGTGGACTGCAGGTATGGAGAGCTGTTGTCATCGTATTAGATAGATAAGAATGATTATATGTATTGTAGAAATGTCTCCTATCATGTTCCCTAATTTTTTATTATGTCCACATCCTGGTCCCCATCTTGGACATCATAACAAACGTGCACTTTTTTGTTTAATTTACACATTGGACCATAGGAAAAATGACACTACAGCTACAGAGGTGACCGTCTGATAGCCCAGCTCGACTATCCATCTCTACCATGGGGGGCGCTTGGCCCCCTCTCTTCGTCACTTCGTCATCTTGAACATCATAACAAACGTGCACTTTTTTGTTTAATTTACACATTGGACCATAGGAAAAATGACACTACAGCTACAGAGGTGACCGTCTGATAGCCCAGCTCGACTATCCATCTCTACTGAAGACCCTTTCAGCTTTTTGAGAGTTGGGTGGAGGACATCATCTCTGAAAATAGGGTCCCACAGCTGCACCCCATCAGTGTAAGCAGGACTCTTAGGACTCTTAGAAGAGTCAATGCTCTAAAACCATGGGGGGCGCTTAGCCCCCTCTCTTCGTCCCTGAGGATGATTTCATTTTTCAGGGATTAGAGAGGGTGGTCCTTGTGGTGGACTGCAGGTATGGAGAGCTGTTGTCATCGTATTAGATAGATAAGAATGATTATATGTATTGTAGAAATGTCTCCTATCATGTTCCCTAATTTCTTATTATGTCCACATCCTGGTCCCCATCTTGGACATCATAACAAACGTGCACTTTTTTGTTTAATTTACACATTGGACCATAGGAAAAATGACACTACAGCTACAGAGGTGACCGTCTGATAGCCCAGCTCGACTATCCATCTCTACTGAAGACCCTTTCAGCTTTTTGAGAGTTGGGTGGAGGACATCATCTCTGAAAATAGGGTCCCACAGCTTCACCCCATCAGTGTGAGCAGGACTCTTAGGACTCTTAGAAGAGTCAATGCTCTGGTACCATGGGGGGCGCTTGGCCCCCTCTCTTCGTCACTGAGGATGATTTCATTTTTCAGGGATTAGAGAGGGTGGTCCTTGTGGTGGACTGCAGGTATGGAGAGCTGTTGTCATCGTATTAGATAGATAAGAATGATTATATGTATTGTAGAAATGTCTCCTATCATGTTCCCTAATTTTTTATTATGTCCACATCCTGGTCCCAATCTTGGACATCATAACAAACGTGCACTTTTTTGTTTAATTTACACATTGGACCATAGGAAAAATGACACTACAGCTACAGAGGTGACCGTCTGATAGCCCAGCTCGACTATCCATCTCTACTGAAGACCCTTTCAGCTTTTTGAGAGTTGGGTGGAGGACATCATCTCTTAAAATAGGGTCCCACAGCTGCACCCCATCAGTGTAAGCAGGACTCTTAGGACTCTTAGAAGAGTCAATGCTCTAAAACCATGGGGGGCGCTTAGCCCTCTCTCTTCGTCACTGAGGATGATTTCATTTTTCAGGGATTAGAGAGGGTGGTCCTTGTGGTGGACTGCAGGTATGGAGAGCTGTTGTCATCGTATTAGATAGATAAGAATGATTATATGTATTGTAGAAATGTCTCCTATCATGTTCCCTAATTTTTTATTATGTCCACATCCTGGTCCCCATCTTGGACATCATAACAAACGTGCACTTTTTTGTTTAATTTACACATTGGACCATAGGAAAAATGACACTACAGCTACAGAGGTGACCGTCTGATAGCCCAGCTCGACTATCCATCTCTACTGAAGACCCTTTCAGCTTTTTGAGAGTTGGGTGGAGGACATCATCTCTGAAAATAGGGTCCCACAGCTGCACCCCATCAGTGTGAGCAGGACTCTTAGGACTCTTAGAAGAGTCAATGCTCTGAGACCATGGGGGGCGCTTAGCCCCCTCTCTTCGTCACTGAGGATGATTTCATTTTTCAGGGATTAGAGAGGGTGGTCCTTGTGGTGGACTGCAGGTATGGAGAGCTGTTGTCATCGTATTAAATAGATAAGAATGATTATATGTATTGTAGAAATGTCTCCTATCATGTTCCCTAATTTTTTATTATGTCCACATCCTGGTCCCCATCTTTGACATCATAACAAACGTGCACTTTTTTGTTTAATTTACACATTGGACCATAGGAAAAATGACACTACAGCTACAGAGGTGACCGTCTGATAGCCCAGCTCGACTATCCATCTCTACTGAAGACCCTTTCAGCTTTTTGAGAGTTGGGTGGAGAACATCATCTCTGAAAATAGGGTCCCACAGCTGCACCCCATCAGTGTGAGCAGGACTCTTAGGACTCTTAGAAGAGTCAATGCTCTGAGACCATGGGGGGCGCTTAGCCCCCTCTCCTTGTCACTGAGGATGATTTCACTTTTCAGGGAATAGAGAGGGTGGTCCTTGTGGTGGACTGCAGGTATGGAGAGCTGTTGTCATCGTATTAGATAGATAAGAATGATTATATGTATTGTAGAAATGTCTCCTATCATGTTCCCTATTTTTTTATTATGTCCACATCCTGGTTCCCATCTTGGAAATCATAACAAACGTGCACTTTTTTGTTTAATTTACAAATTGGACAATAGGAAAAATGACACTACAGCTACAGAGGTGACCGTCTGATAGCCCAGCTCGACTATCCATCTCTACTGAAGACCCTTTCAGCTTTTTGAGAGTTGGGTGGAGGACATCATCTCTGAAAATAGGGTCCCACAGCTGCACCCCATCAGTGTGAGCAGGAATCTTAGGACTCTTAGAAGAGTCAATGCTCTGAGACCATGGGGGGCGCTTAGCCCCCTCTCTTCGTCACTGAGGATGATTTCATTTTTCAGGGATTAGAGAGAGTGGTCCTTGTGGTGGACTGCAGGTATGGAGAGCTGTTGTGATCGTATTAGATAGATAAGAATGATTATATGTATTGTAGAAATGTCTCCTATCATGTTCCCTAATTTTTTATTATGTCCACATCCTGGTCCCCATCTTGAACATCATAACAAACGTGCACTTTTTTGTTTAATTTACACATTGGACCATAGGAAAAATGACACTACAGCTACAGAGGTGACCGTCTGATAGCCCAGCTCGACTATCCATCTCTACTGAAGACCCTTTCAGCTTTTTGAGAGTTGGGTGGAGGACATCATCTCTGAAAATAGGGTCCCACAGCTTCACCCCATCAGTGTGAGCAGGACTCTTAGGACTCTTAGAAGAGTCAATGCTCTGGTACCATGGGGGGCGCTTGGCCCCCTCTCTTCGTCACTGAGGATGATTTCATTTTTCAGGGATTAGAGAGGGTGGTCCTTGTGGTGGACTGCAGGTATGGAGAGCTGTTGTCATCGTATTAGATAGATAAGAATGATTATATGTATTGTAGAAATGTCTCCTATCATGTTCCCTAATTTTTTATTATGTCCACATCCTGGTCCCCATCTTGGACATCATAACAAACGTGCACTTTTTTGTTTAATTTACACATTGGACCATAGGAAAAATGACACTACAGCTACAGAGGTGACCGTCTGATAGCCCAGCTCGACTATCCATCTCTACTGAAGACCCTTTCAGCATTTTGAGAGTTGGGTGGAGGACATCATCTCTGAAAATAGGGTCCCACAGCTGCACCCCATCAGTGTGAGCAGGACTCTTAAGACTCTTAGAAGAGTCAATGCTCTGAGACCATTGGGGGCACTGAGCCCCCTCTCTTCGTCACTGAGGATGATTTCATTTTTCAGGGTTTAGAGAGGGTGGTCCTTGTGGTGGACTGCAGGTATGGAGAGCTGTTATCATCGTATTAGATAGATAAGAATGATTATATGTATTGTAGAAATGTCTATCTAATACGATGTTATCATCGTATTAGATAGATAAGAATGATTATATGTATTGTAGAAATGTCTCCTATCATGTTCCCTAATTTTTTATTATGTCCACATCCTGGTCCCCATCTTGGACATCATAACAAACGTGCACTTTTTTGTTTAATTTACACATTGGACCATAGGAAAAATGACACTACAGCTACAGAGGTGACCGTCTGATAGCCCAGCTCGACTATCCATCTCTACTGAAGACCCTTTCAGCTTTTTGAGAGTTGGGTGGAGGACATCATCTCTGAAAATAGGGTCCCACAGCTTCACCCCATCAGTGTGAGCAGGACTCTTAGGACTCTTAGAAGAGTCAATGCTCTGAGACCATTGGGGGCACTTAGCCCCCTCTCTTCGTCACTGAGGATGATTTCATTTTTCAGGGATTAGGGAGGGTGGTCCTTGTGGTGGACTGCAGGTATGGAGAGCTGTTATCATCGTATTAGATAGATAAGAATGATTATATGTATTGTAGAAATGTCTCCTATCATGTTCCCTAATTTTTTATTATGTCCACATCCTGGTCCCCATCTTGGACATCATAACAAACGTGCACTTTTTTGTTTAATTTACACATTGGACCATAGGAAAAATGACACTACAGCTACAGAGGTGACCGTCTGATAGCCCAGCTCGACAATCCATCTCTACTGAAGACCCTTTCAGCTTTTTGAGAGTTGGGTGGAGGACATCATCTCTGAAAATAGGGTCCCACAGCTGCACCCCATCAGTGTGAGCAGGACTCTTAGGACTCTTAGAAGAGTCAATGCTCTGAGACCATGGGGGGCGCTTAGCCCCCTCTCTTCGTCACTGAGGATGATTTCATTTTTCAGGGATTAGAGAGGGTGGTCCTTGTGGTGGACTGCAGGTATGGAGAGCTGTTGTCATCGTATTAAATAGATAAGAATGATTATATGTATTGTAGAAATGTCTCCTATCATGTTCCCTAATTTTTTATTATGTCCACATCCTGGTCCCCATCTTGGACATCATAACAAACGTGCACTTTTTTGTTTAATTTACACATTGGACCATAGGAAAAATGACACTACAGCTACAGAGGTGACCGTCTGATAGCCCAGCTCGACTATCCATCTCTACTGAAGACCCTTTCAGCTTTTTGAGAGTTGGGTGGAGAACATCATCTCTGAAAATAGGGTCCCACAGCTGCACCCCATCAGTGTGAGCAGGACTCTTAGGACTCTTAGAAGAGTCAATGTTTTGAGACCATGGGGGGCGCTTAGCCCCCTCTCTTCGTCACTGAGGATGATTTCACTTTTCAGGGAATAGAGAGGGTGGTCCTTGTGGTGGACTGCAGGTATGGAGAGCTGTTGTCATCGTATTAGATAGATAAGAATGATTATATGTATTGTAGAAATGTCTCCTATCATGTTCCCTATTTTTTTATTATGTCCACATCCTGGTCCCCATCTTGGAAATCATAACAAACGTGCACTTTTTTGTTTAATTTACACATTGGACCATAGGAAAAATGACACTACAGCTACAGAGGTGACCGTCTGGTAGCCCAGCTCGACTATCCATCTCTACTGAAGACCCTTTCAGCTTTTTGAGAGTTGGGTGGAGGACATCATCTCTGAAAATAGGGTCCCACAGCTGCACCCCATCAGTGTGAGCAGGACTCTTAGGACTCTTAGAAGAGTTAATGCTCTGAGACCATGGGGGCGCTTAGCCCCCTCTCTTCGTCACTGAGGATGATTTCATTTTTCAGGGATTAGAGAGGGTGGTCCTTGTGGTGGACTGCAGGTATGGAGAGCTGTTGTCATCGTATTAGATAGATAAGAATGATTATATGTATTGTAGAAATGTCTCCTATCATGTTCCCTAATTTTTTATTATGTCCACATCCTGGTCCCCATCTTGGACATCATAACAAACGTGCACTTTTTTGTTTAATTTACACATTGGACCATAGGAAAAATGACACTACAGCTACAGAGGTGACCGTCTGATAGCCCAGCTCGACTATCCATCTCTACTGAAGACCCTTTCAGCTTTTTGAGAGTTGGGTGGAGGACATCATCTCTGAAAATAGGGTCCCACAGCTGCACCCCATCAGTGTGAGCAGGACTCTTAGGACTCTTAGAAGAGTCAATGCTCTGAGACCATTGGGGGCACTTAGCCCCCTCTCTTCGTCACTGAGGATGATTTCATTTTTCAGGGATTAGGGAGGGTGGTCCTTGTGGTGGACTGCAGGTATGGAGAGCTGTTATCATCGTATTAGATAGATAAGAATGATTATATGTATTGTAGAAATGTCTCCTATCATGTTCCCTAATTTTTTATTATGTCCACATCCTGGTCCCCATCTTGGACATCATAACAAACGTGCACTTTTTTGTTTAATTTACACATTGGACCATAGGAAAAATGACACTACAGCTACAGAGGTGACCGTCTGATAGCCCAGCTCGACAATCCATCTCTACTGAAGACCCTTTCAGCTTTTTGAGAGTTGGGTGGAGGACATCATCTCTGAAAATAGGGTCCCACAGCTGCACCCCATCAGTGTGAGCAGGACTCTTAGGACTCTTAGAAGAGTCAATGCTCTGAGACCATGGGGGGCGCTTAGCCCCCTCTCTTCGTCACTGAGGATGATTTCATTTTTCAGGGATTAGAGAGGGTGGTCCTTGTGGTGGACTGCAGGTATGGAGAGCTGTTGTCATCGTATTAAATAGATAAGAATGATTATATGTATTGTAGAAATGTCTCCTATCATGTTCCCTAATTTTTTATTATGTCCACATCCTGGTCCCCATCTTGGACATCATAACAAACGTGCACTTTTTTGTTTAATTTACACATTGGACCATAGGAAAAATGACACTACAGCTACAGAGGTGACCGTCTGATAGCCCAGCTCGACTATCCATCTCTACTGAAGACCCTTTCAGCTTTTTGAGAGTTGGGTGGAGAACATCATCTCTGAAAATAGGGTCCCACAGCTGCACCCCATCAGTGTGAGCAGGACTCTTAGGACTCTTAGAAGAGTCAATGTTTTGAGACCATGGGGGGCGCTTAGCCCCCTCTCTTCGTCACTGAGGATGATTTCACTTTTCAGGGAATAGAGAGGGTGGTCCTTGTGGTGGACTGCAGGTATGGAGAGCTGTTGTGATCGTATTAGATAGATAAGAATGATTATATGTATTGTAGAAATGTCTCCTATCATGTTCCCTAATTTTTTATTATGTCCACATCCTGGTCCCCATCTTGGACATCATAACAAACGTGCACTTTTTTGTTTAATTTACACATTGGACCATAGGAAAAATGACACTACAGCTACAGAGGTGACCGTCTGATAGCCCAGCTCGACTATCCATCTCTACTGAAGACCCTTTCAGCTTTTTGAGAGTTGGGTGGAGGACATCATCTCTGAAAATAGGGTCCCACAGCTGCACCCCATCAGTGTGAGCAGGACTCTTAGGATGCTTAGAAGAGTTAATGCTCTGAGACCATGGGGGCGCTTAGCCCCCTCTCTTCGTCACTGAGGATGATTTCATTTTTCAGGGATTAGAGAGGGTGGTCCTTGTGGTGGACTGCAGGTATGGAGAGCTGTTGTCATCGTATTAGATAGATAAGAATGATTATATGTATTGTAGAAATGTCTCCTATCATGTTCCCTAATTTTTTATTATGTCCACATCCTGGTCCCAATCTTGGACATCATAACAAACGTGCACTTTTTTGTTTAATTTACACATTGGACCATAGGAAAAATGACACTACAGCTACAGAGGTGACCGTCTGATAGCCCAGCTCGACTATCCATCTCTACTGAAGACCCTTTCAGCTTTTTGAGAGTTGGGTGGAGGACATCATCTCTTAAAATAGGGTCCCACAGCTGCACCCCATCAGTGTAAGCAGGACTCTTAGGACTCTTAGAAGAGTCAATGCTCTAAAACCATGGGGGGCGCTTAGCCCCCTCTCTTCGTCCCTGAGGATGATTTCATTTTTCAGGGATTAGAGAGGGTGGTCCTTGTGGTGGACTGCAGGTATGGAGAGCTGTTGTCATCGTATTAGATAGATAAGAATGATTATATGTATTGTAGAAATGTCTCCTATCATGTTCCCTAATTTTTTATTATGTCCACATCCTGGTCCCCATCTTGGACATCATAACAAACGTGCACTTTTTTGTTTAATTTACACATTGGACCATAGGAAAAATGACACTACAGCTACAGAGGTGACCGTCTGATAGCCCAGCTCGACTATCCATCTCTACTGAAGACCCTTTCAGCTTTTTGAGAGTTGGGTGGAGGACATCATCTCTGAAAATAGGGTCCCACAGCTGCACCCCATCAGTGTGAGCAGGACTCTTAGGACTCTTAGAAGAGTCAATGCTCTGAGACCATTGGGGGCACTTAGCCCCCTCTCTTCGTCACTGAGGATGATTTCATTTTTCAGGGATTAGAGAGGGTGGTCCTTGTGGTGGACTGCAGGTATGGAGAGCTGTTATCATCGTATTAGATAGATAAGAATGATTATATGTAATGTAGAAATGTCTCCTATCATGTTCCCTAATTTTTTATTATGTCCACATCCTGGTCCCCATCTTGGACATCATAACAAACGTGCACTTTTTTGTTTAATTTACACATTGGACCATAGGAAAAATGACACTACAGCTACAGAGGTGACCGTCTGATAGCCCAGCTCGACTATCCATCTCTACTGAAGACCCTTTCAGCTTTTTGAGAGTTGGGTGGAGGACATCATCTCTGAAAATAGGGTCCCACAGCTGCACCCCATCAGTGTGAGCAGGACTCTTAGGACTCTTAGAAGAGTCAATGCTCTCAGACCATGGGGGGCGCTTAGCCCCCTCTCTTCGTCACTGAGGATGATTTCATTTTTCAGGGATTAGAGAGGGTGGTCCTTGTGGTGGACTGCAGGTATGGAGAGCTGTTGTCATCGTATTAAATAGATAAGAATGATTATATGTATTGTAGAAATGTCTCCTATCATGTTCCCTAATTTTTTATTATGTCCACATCCTGGTCCCCATCTTGGACATCATAACAAACGTGCACTTTTTTGTTTAATTTACACATTGGACCATAGGAAAAATGACACTACAGCTACAGAGGTGACCGTCTGATAGCCCAGCTCGACTATCCATCTCTACTGAAGACCCTTTCAGCTTTTTGAGAGTTGGGTGGAGAACATCATCTCTGAAAATAGGGTCCCACAGCTGCACCCCATCAGTGTGAGCAGGACTCTTAGGACTCTTAGAAGAGTCAATGTTTTGAGACCATGGGGGGCGCTTAGCCCCCTCTCTTCGTCACTGAGGATGATTTCACTTTTCAGGGAATAGAGAGGGTGGTCCTTGTGGTGGACTGCAGGTATGGAGAGCTGTTGTCATCGTATTAGATAGATAAGAATGATTATATGTATTGTAGAAATGTCTCCTATCATGTTCCCTATTTTTTTATTATGTCCACATCCTGGTCCCCATCTTGGAAATCATAACAAACGTGCACTTTTTTGTTTAATTTACACATTGGACCATAGGAAAAATGACACTACAGATACAGAGGTGACCGTCTGGTAGCCCAGCTCGACTATCCATCTCTACTGAAGACCCTTTCAGCTTTTTGAGAGTTGGGTGGAGGACATCATCTCTGAAAATAGGGTCCCACAGCTGCACCCCATCAGTGTGAGCAGGACTCTTAGGACTCTTAGAAGAGTCAATGTTTTGAGACCATGGGGGGCGCTTAGCTCCCTCTCTTCGTCACTGAGGATGATTTCATTTTTCAGGGATTAGAGAGAGTGGTCCTTGTGGTGGACTGCAGGTATGGAGAGCTGTTGTGATCGTATTAGATAGATAAGAATGATTATATGTATTGTAGAAATGTCTCCTATCATGTTCCCTAATTTTTTATTATGTCCACATCCTGGTCCCCATCTTGGACATCATAACAAACGTGCACTTTTTTGTTTAATTTACACATTGGACCATAGGAAAAATGACACTACAGCTACAGAGGTGACCGTCTGATAGCCCAGCTCGACTATCCATCTCTACTGAAGACCCTTTCAGCTTTTTGAGAGTTGGGTGGAGGACATCATCTCTTAAAATAGGGTCCCACAGCTGCACCCCATCAGTGTAAGCAGGACTCTTAGGACTCTTAGAAGAGTCAATGCTCTAAAACCATGGGGGGCGCTTAGCCCCCTCTCTTCGTCCCTGAGGATGATTTCATTTTTCAGGGATTAGAGAGGGTGGTCCTTGTGGTGGACTGCAGGTATGGAGAGCTGTTGTCATCGTATTAGATAGATAAGAATGATTATATGTATTGTAGAAATGTCTCCTATCATGTTCCCTAATTTTTTATTATGTCCACATCCTGGTCCCCATCTTGGACATCATAACAAACGTGCACTTTTTTGTTTAATTTACACATTGGACCATAGGAAAAATGACACTACAGCTACAGAGGTGACCGTCTGATAGCCCAGCTCGACTATCCATCTCTACTGAAGACCCTTTCAGCTTTTTGAGAGTTGGGTGGAGGACATCATCTCTGAAAATAGGGTCCCACAGCTGCACCCCATCAGTGTGAGCAGGACTCTTAGGACTCTTAGAAGAGTCAATGTTTTGAGACCATGGGGGGCGCTTAGCTCCCTCTCTTCGTCACTGAGGATGATTTCATTTTTCAGGGATTAGAGAGAGTGGTCCTTGTGGTGGACTGCAGGTATGGAGAGCTGTTGTGATCGTATTAGATAGATAAGAATGATTATATGTATTGTAGAAATGTCTCCTATCATGTTCCCTAATTTTTTATTATGTCCACATCCTGGTCCCCATCTTGGACATCATAACAAACGTGCACTTTTTTGTTTAATTTACACATTGGACCATAGGAAAAATGACACTACAGCTACAGAGGTGACCGTCTGATAGCCCAGCTCGACTATCCATCTCTACTGAAGACCCTTTCAGCTTTTTGAGAGTTGGGTGGAGGACATCATCTCTGAAAATAGGGTCCCACAGCTGCACCCCATCAGTGTGAGCAGGACTCTTAGGACTCTTAGAAGAGTTAATGCTCTGAGACCATGGGGGCGCTTAGCCCCCTCTCTTCGTCACTGAGGATGATTTCATTTTTCAGGGATTAGAGAGGGTGGTCCTTGTGGTGGACTGCAGGTATGGAGAGCTGTTGTCATCGTATTAGATAGATAAGAATGATTATATGTATTGTAGAAATGTCTCCTATCATGTTCCCTAATTTTTTATTATGTCCACATCCTGGTCCCCATCTTGGACATCATAACAAACGTGCACTTTTTTGTTTAATTTACACATTGGACCATAGGAAAAATGACACTACAGCTACAGAGGTGACCGTCTGATAGCCCAGCTCGACTATCCATCTCTACTGAAGACCCTTTCAGCTTTTTGAGAGTTGGGTGGAGGACATCATCTCTGAAAATAGGGTCCCACAGCTGCACCCCATCAGTGTGAGCAGGACTCTTAGGACTCTTAGAAGAGTTAATGCTCTGAGACCATGGGGGCGCTTAGCCCCCTCTCTTCGTCACTGAGGATGATTTCATTTTTCAGGGATTAGAGAGGGTGGTCCTTGTGGTGGACTGCAGGTATGGAGAGCTGTTGTCATCGTATTAGATAGATAAGAATGATTATATGTATTGTAGAAATGTCTCCTATCATGTTCCCTAATTTTTTATTATGTCCACATCCTGGTCCCCATCTTGGACATCATAACAAACGTGCACTTTTTTGTTTAATTTACACATTGGACCATAGGAAAAATGACACTACAGCTACAGAGGTGACCGTCTGATAGCCCAGCTCGACTATCCATCTCTACTGAAGACCCTTTCTGCTTTTTGAGAGTTGGGTGGAGGACATCATCTCTTAAAATAGGGTCCCACAGCTGCACCCCATCAGTGTAAGCAGGACTCTTAGGACTCTTAGAAGAGTCAATGCTCTAAAACCATGGGGGGCGCTTAGCCCCCTCTCTTCGTCCCTGAGGATGATTTCATTTTTCAGGGATTAGAGAGGGTGGTCCTTGTGGTGGACTGCAGGTATGGAGAGCTGTTGTCATCGTATTAGATAGATAAGAATGATTATATGTATTGTAGAAATGTCTCCTATCATGTTCCCTAATTTTTTATTATGTCCACATCCTGGTCCCCATCTTGGACATCATAACAAACGTGCACTTTTTTGTTTAATTTACACATTGGACCATAGGAAAAATGACACTACAGCTACAGAGGTGACCGTCTGATAGCCCAGCTCGACTATCCATCTCTACTGAAGACCCTTTCAGCTTTTTGAGAGTTGGGTGGAGGACATCATCTCTGAAAATAGGGTCCCACAGCTGCACCCCATCAGTGTGAGCAGGACTCTTAGGACTCTTAGAAGAGTTAATGCTCTGAGACCATGGGGGCGCTTAGCCCCCTCTCTTCGTCACTGAGGATGATTTCATTTTTCAGGGATTAGAGAGGGTGGTCCTTGTGGTGGACTGCAGGTATGGAGAGCTGTTGTCATCGTATTAGATAGATAAGAATGATTATATGTATTGTAGAAATGTCTCCTATCATGTTCCCTAATTTTTTATTATGTCCACATCCTGGTCCCCATCTTGGACATCATAACAAACGTGCACTTTTTTGTTTAATTTACACATTGGACCGAAGGAAAAATGACACTACAGCTACAGAGGTGACCGTCTGATAGCCCAGCTCGACTATCCATCTCTACTGAAGACCCTTTCAGCTTTTTGAGAGTTGGGTGGAGGACATCATCTCTGAAAATAGGGTCCCACAGCTGCACCCCATCAGTGTGAGCAGGACTCTTAGGACTCTTAGAAGAGTCAATGTTTTGAGACCATGGGGGGCGCTTAGCCCCCTCTCTTCGTCACTGAGGATGATTTCACTTTTCAGGGAATAGAGAGGGTGGTCCTTGTGGTGGACTGCAGGTATGGAGAGCTGTTGTCATCGTATTAGATAGATAAGAATGATTATATGTATTGTAGAAATGTCTCATATCATGTTCCCTATTTTTTTATTATGTCCACATCCTGGTCCCCATCTTGGAAATCATAACAAACGTGCACTTTTTTGTTTAATTTACACATTGGACCATAGGAAAAATGACACTACAGCTACAGAGGTGACCGTCTGGTAGCCCAGCTCGACTATCCATCTCTACTGAAGACCCTTTCAGCTTTTTGAGAGTTGGGTGGAGGACATCATCTCTGAAAATAGGGTCCCACAGCTGCACCCCATCAGTGTGAGCAGGACTCTTAGGACTCTTAGAAGAGTCAATGTTTTGAGACCATGGGGGGCGCTTAGCCCCCTCTCTTCGTCACTGAGGATGATTTCATTTTTCAGGGATTAGAGAGAGTGGTCCTTGTGGTGGACTGCAGGTATGGAGAGCTGTTGTGATCGTATTAGATAGATAAGAATGATTATATGTATTGTAGAAATGTCTCCTATCATGTTCCCTAATTTTTTATTATGTCCACATCCTGGTCCCCATCTTGGACATTATAACAAACGTGCACTTTTTTGTTTAATTTACACATTGGACCATAGGAAAAATGACACTACAGCTACAGAGGTGACCGTCTGATAGCCCAGCTCGACTATCCATCTCTACTGAAGACCCTTTCAGCTTTTTGAGAGTTGGGTGGAGGACATCATCTCTTAAAATAGGGTCCCACAGCTGCACCCCATCAGTGTAAGCAGGACTCTTAGGACTCTTAGAAGAGTCAATGCTCTAAAACCATGGGGGGCGCTTAGCCCCCTCTCTTCGTCCCTGAGGATGATTTCATTTTTCAGGGATTAGAGAGGGTGGTCCTTGTGGTGGACTGCAGGTATGGAGAGCTGTTGTCATCGTATTAGATAGATAAGAATGATTATATGTATTGTAGAAATGTCTCCTATCATGTTCCCTAATTTTTTATTATGTCCACATCCTGGTCCCCATCTTGGACATCATAACAAACGTGCACTTTTTTGTTTAATTTACACATTGGACCATAGGAAAAATGACACTACAGCTACAGAGGTGACCGTCTGATAGCCCAGCTCGACTATCCATCTCTACTGAAGACCCTTTCAGCTTTTTGAGAGTTGGGTGGAGGACATCATCTCTGAAAATAGGGTCCCACAGCTGCACCCCATCAGTGTGAGCAGGACTCTTAGGACTCTTAGAAGAGTTAATGCTCTGAGACCATGGGGGCGCTTAGCCCCCTCTCTTCGTCACTGAGGATGATTTCATTTTTCAGGGATTAGAGAGGGTGGTCCTTGTGGTGGACTGCAGGTATGGAGAGCTGTTGTCATCGTATTAGATAGATAAGAATGATTATATGTATTGTAGAAATGTCTCCTATCATGTTCCCTAATTTTTTATTATGTCCACATCCTGGTCCCCATCTTGGACATCATAACAAACGTGCACTTTTTTGTTTAATTTACACATTGGACCATAGGAAAAATGACACTACAGCTACAGAGGTGACCGTCTGATAGCCCAGCTCGACTATCCATCTCTACTGAAGACCCTTTCAGCTTTTTGAGAGTTGGGTGGAGGACATCATCTCTTAAAATAGGGTCCCACAGCTGCACCCCATCAGTGTAAGCAGGACTCTTAGGACTCTTAGAAGAGTCAATGCTCTAAAACCATGGGGGGCGCTTAGCGCCCTCTCTTCGTCCATGAGGATGATTTCATTTTTCATGGATTAGAGAGGGTGGTCCTTGTGGTGGACTGCAGGTATGGAGAGCTGTTGTCATCGTATTAGATAGATAAGAATGATTATATGTATTGTAGAAATGTCTCCTATCATGTTCCCTAATTTTTTATTATGTCCACATCCTGGTCCCCATCTTGGACATCATAACAAACGTGCACTTTTTTGTTTAATTTACACATTGGACCATAGGAAAAATGACACTACAGCTACAGAGGTGACCGTCTGATAGCCCAGCTCGACTATCCATCTCTACTGAAGACCCTTTCAGCTTTTTGAGAGTTGGGTGGAGGACATCATCTCTGAAAATAGGGTCCCACAGCTGCACCCCATCAGTGTGAGCAGGACTCTTAGGACTCTTAGAAGAGTTAATGCTCTGAGACCATGGGGGGCGCTTGGCCCCCTCTCTTCGTCACTGAGGATGATTTCATTTTTCAGGGATTAGAGAGGGTGGTCCTTGTGGTGGACTGCAGGTATGGAGAGCTGTTGTCATCGTATTAGATAGATAAGAATGATTATATGTATTGTAGAAATGTCTCCTATCATGTTCCCTAATTTTTTATTATGTCCACATCCTGGTCCCCATCTTGGACATCATAACAAACGTGCACTTTTTTGTTTAATTTACACATTGGACCATAGGAAAAATGACACTACAGCTACAGAGGTGACCGTCTGATAGCCAAGCTCGACTATCCATCTCTACTGAAGACCCTTTCAGCTTTTTGAGAGTTGGGTGGAGGACATCATCTCTTAAAATTGGGTCCCACAGCTGCACCCCATCAGTGTAAGCAGGACTCTTAGGACTCTTAGAAGAGTCAATGCTCTAAAACCATGGGGGGCGCTTAGCCCCCTCTCTTCGTCCCTGAGGATGATTTCATTTTTCAGGGATTAGAGAGGGTGGTCCTTGTGGTGGACTGCAGGTATGGAGAGCTGTTGTCATCGTATTAGATAGATAAGAATGATTATATGTATTGTAGAAATGTCTCCTATCATGTTCCCTAATTTTTTATTATGTCCACATCCTGGTCCCCATCTTGGACATCATAACAAACGTGCACTTTTTTGTTTAATTTACACATTGGACCATAGGAAAAATGACACTACAGCTACAGAGGTGACCGTCTGATAGCCCAGCTCGACTATCCATCTCTACTGAAGACCCTTTCAGCTTTTTGAGAGTTGGGTGGAGGACATCATCTCTGAAAATAGGGTCCCACAGCTGCACCCCATCAGTGTGAGCAGGACTCTTAGGACTCTTAGAAGAGTTAATGCTCTGAGACCATGGGGGTGCTTAGCCCCCTCTCTTCGTCACTGAGGATGATTTCATTTTTCAGGGATTAGAGAGGGTGGTCCTTGTGGTGGACTGCAGGTATGGAGAGCTGTTGTCATCGTATTAGATAGATAAGAATGATTATATGTATTGTAGAAATGTCTCCTATCATGTTCCCTAATTTTTTATTATGTCCACATCCTGGTCCCCATCTTGGACATCATAACAAACGTGCACTTTTTTGTTTAATTTACACATTGGACCATAGGAAAAATGACACTACAGCTACAGAGGTGACCGTCTGATAGCCCAGCTCGACTATCCATCTCTACTGAAGACCCTTTCAGCTTTTTGAGAGTTGGGTGGAGGACATCATCTCTGAAAATAGGGTCCCACAGCTGCACCCCATCAGTGTGAGCAGGACTCTTAGGACTCTTAGAAGAGTCAATGCTCTGAGACCATTGGGGGCACTTAGCCCCCTTTCTTCATCACTGAGGATGATTTCATTTTTCAGGGATTAGAGAGGGTGGTCCTTGTGGTGGACTGCAGTTATCGAGAGCTGTTATCATCGTATTAGATAGATAAGAATGATTATATGTATTGTAGAAATGTCTCCTATCATGTTCCCTAATTTTTTATTATGTCCACATCCTGGTCCCCATCTTGGACATCATAACAAACGTGCACTTTTTTGTTTAATTTACACATTGGACCATAGGAAAAATGACACTACAGCTACAGAGGTGACCGTCTGATAGCCCAGCTCGACTATCCATCTCTACTGAAGACCCTTTCAGCTTTTTGAGAGTTGGGTGGAGGACATCATCTCTGAAAATAGGGTCCCACAGCTGCACCCCATCAGTGTGAGCAGGACTCTTAGGACTCTTAGAAGAGTCAATGCTCTGAGACCATGGGGGGCGCTTAGCCCCCTCTCTTCGTCACTGAGGATGATTTCATTTTTCAGGGATTAGAGAGGGTGGTCCTTGTGGTGGACTGCAGGTATGGAGAGCTGTTGTCATCGTATTAGATAGATAAGAATGATTATATGTATTGTAGAAATGTCTCCTATCATGTTCCCTAATTTTTTATTATGTCCACATCCTGGTCCCCATCTTGAGCATCATAACAAACGTGCACTTTTTTGTTTAATTTACACATTGGACCATAGGAAAAATGACACTACAGCTACAGAGGTGACCGTCTGATAGCCCAGCTCGACTATCCATCTCTACTGAAGACCCTTTCAGCTTTTTGAGAGTTGGGTGGAGAACATCATCTCTGAAAATAGGGTCCCACAGCTGCACCCCATCAGTGTGAGCAGGACTCTTAGGACTCTTAGAAGAGTCAATGCTCTGAGACCATGGGGGGCGCTTAGCCCCCTCTCTTCGTCACTGAGGATGATTTCACTTTTCAGGGAATAGAGAGGGTGGTCCTTGTGGTGGACTGCAGGTATGGAGAGCTGTTGTCATCGTATTAGATAGCTAAGAATGATTATATGTATTGTAGAAATGTCTCCTATCATGTTCTCTATTTTTTTATTATGTCCACATCCTGGTCCCCATCTTGGAAATCATAACAAACGTGCACTTTTTTGTTTAATTTACACATTGGACCATAGGAAAAATGACACTACAGCTACAGAGGTGACCGTCTGATAGCCCAGCTCGACTATCCATCTCTACTGAAGACCCTTTCAGCTTTTTGAAAGTTGGGTGGAGGACATCATCTCTGAAAATAGGGTCCCACAGCTGCACCCCATCAGTGTGAGCAGGAATCTTAGGACTCTTAGAAGAGTCAATGCTCTGAGACCATGGGGGGCGCTTAGCCCCCTCTCTTCGTCACTGAGGATGATTTCATTTTTCAGGGATTAGAGAGAGTGGTCCTTGTGGTGGACTGCAGGTATGGAGAGCTGTTGTGATCGTATTAGATAGATAAGAATGATTATATGTATTGTAGAAATGTCTCCTATCATGTTCCCTAATTTTTTATTATGTCCACATCCTGGTCCCCATCTTGAACATCATAACAAACGTGCACTTTTTTGTTTAATTTACACATTGGACCATAGGAAAAATGACACTACAGCTACAGAGGTGACCGTCTGATAGCCCAGCTCGACTATCCATCTCTACTGAAGACCCTTTCAGCTTTTTGAGAGTTGGGTGGAGGACATCATCTCTGAAAATAGGGTCCCACAGCTGCACCCCATCAGTGTGAGCAGGACTCTTAGGACTCTTAGAAGAGTCAATGCTCTGAGACCATTGGGGGCACTTAGCCCCCTCTCTTCATCACTGAGGATGATTTCATTTTTCAGGGATTAGAGAGGGTGGTCCTTGTGGTGGACTGCAGGTATGGAGAGCTGTTGTCATCGTATTAGATAGATAAGAATGATTATATGTATTGTAGAAATGTCTCCTATCATGTTCCCTAATTTTTTATTATGTCCACATCCTGGTCCCCATCTTGGACATCATAACAAACGTGCACTTTTTTGTTTAATTTACACATTGGACCATAGGAAAAATGACACTACAGCTACAGAGGTGACCGTCTGATAGCCCAGCTCGACTATCCATCTCTACTGAAGACCCTTTCAGCTTTTTGAGAGTTGGGTGGAGGACATCATCTCTGAAAATAGGGTCCCACAGCTGCACCCCATCAGTGTGAGCAGGACTCTTAGGACTCTTAGAAGAGTCAATGCTCTAAAACCATTGGGGGCACTTAGCCCCCTCTCTTCATCACTGAGGATGATTTCATTTTTCAGGGATTAGAGAGGGTGGTCCTTGTGGTGGACTGCAGATATGGAGAGCTTTTATCATCGTATTAGATAGATAAGAATGATTATATGTATTGTAGAAATGTCTCCTATCATGTTCCCTAATTTTTTATTATGTCCACATCCTGGTCCCCATCTTGGACATCATAACAAACGTGCACTTTTTTGTTTAATTTACACATTGGACCATAGGAAAAATGACACTACAGCTACAGAGGTGACCGTCTGATAGCCCAGCTCGACTATCCATCTCTACTGAAGACCCTTTCAGCTTTTTGAGAGTTGGGTGGAGGACATCATCTCTGAAAATAGGGTCCCACAGCTGCACCCCATCAGTGTGAGCAGGAATCTTAGGACTCTTAGAAGAGTCAATGCTCTGAGACCATGGGGGGCGCTTAGCCCCCTCTCTTCGTCACTGAGGATGATTTCATTTTTCAGGGATTAGAGAGAGTGGTCCTTGTGGTGGACTGCAGGTATGGAGAGCTGTTGTGATCGTATTAGATAGATAAGAATGATTATATGTATTGTAGAAATGTCTCCTATCATGTTCCCTAATTTTTTATTATGTCCACATCCTGGTCCCCATCTTGAACATCATTACAAACGTGCACTTTTTTGTTTAATTTACACATTGGACCATAGGAAAAATGACACTACAGCTACAGAGGTGACCGTCTGATAGCCCAGCTCGACTATCCATCTCTACTGAAGACCCTTTCAGCTTTTTGAGAGTTGGGTGGAGGACATCATCTCTGAAAATAGGGTCCCACAGCTGCACCCCATCAGTGTGAGCAGGACTCTTAGGACTCTTAGAAGAGTCAATGCTCTGAGACCATTGGGGGCACTTAGCCCCCTCTCTTCATCACTGAGGATGATTTCATTTTTCAGGGATTAGAGAGGGTGGTCCTTGTGGTGGACTGCAGATATGGAGAGCTGTTATCATCATATTAGATAGATAAGAATGATTATATGTATTGTAGAAATGTCTCCTATCATGTTCCCTAATTTTTTATTATGTCCACATCCTGGTCCCCATCTTGGACATCATAACAAACGTGCACTTTTTTGTTTAATTTACACATTGGACCATAGGAAAAATGACACTACAGCTACAGAGGTGACCGTCTGATAGCCCAGCTCGACTATCCATCTCTACTGAAGACCCTTTCAGCTTTTTGAGAGTTGGGTGGAGGACATCATCTCTGAAAATAGGGTCCCACAGCTGCAACCCATCAGTGTAAGCAGGACTCTTAGGACTCTTAGAAGAATTAATGCTCTGAGACCATGGGGGCGCTTAGCCCCCTCTCTTCGTCACTGAGGATGATTTCATTTTTCAGGGATTAGAGAGGGTGGTCCTTGTGGTGGACTGCAGGTATGGAGAGCTGTTGTCATCGTATTAGATAGATAATAATGATTATATGTATTGTAGAAATGTCTCCTATCATGTTCCCTAATTTTTTATTATGTCCACATCCTGGTCCCCATCTTGGACATCATAACAAACGTGCACTTTTTTGTTTAATTTACACATTGGACCATAGGAAAAATGACACTACAGCTACAGAGGTGACCGTCTGATAGCCCAGCTCGACTATCCATCTCTACTGAAGACCCTTTCAGCTTTTTGAGAGTTGGGTGGAAGACATCATCTCTGAAAATAGGGTCCCACAGCTGCACCCCATCAGTGTGAGCAGGACTCTTAGGACTCTTAGAAGAGTCAATGCTCTGAGACCATGGGGGGCGCTTAGCCCCCACTCTTCGTCACTGAGGATGATTTCATTTTTCAGGGATTAGAGAGGGTGGTCCTTGTGGTGGACTGCAGGTATGGAGAGCTGTTGTCATCGTATTAAATAGATAAGAATGATTATATGTATTGTAGAAATGTCTCCTATCATGTTCCCTAATTTTTTATTATGTCCACATCCTGGTCCCCATCTTGGACATCATAACAAACGTGCACTTTTTTGTTTAATTTACACATTGGACCATAGGAAAAATGACACTACAGCTACAGAGGTGACCGTCTGATAGCCCAGCTCGACTATCCATCTCTACTGAAGACCCTTTCAGCTTTTTGAGAGTTGGGTAGAGAACATCATCTCTGAAAATAGGGTCCCACAGCTGCACCCTATCAGTGTGAGCAGGACTCTTAGGACTCTTAGAAGAGTCAATGCTCTGAGACCATGGGGGGCGCTTAGCCCCCTCTCTTCGTCACTGAGGATGATTTCACTTTTCAGGTAATAGAGAGGGTGGTCCTTGTGGTGGACTGCAGGTATGGAGAGCTGTTGTCATCGTATTAGATAGATAAGAATGATTATATGTATTGTAGAAATGTCTCCTATCATGTTCCCTATTTTTTTATTATGTCCACATCCTGGTCCCCATCTTGGAAATCATAACAAACGTGCACTTTTTTGTTTAATTTACACATTGGACCATAGGAAAAATGACACTACAGCTACAGAGGTGACCGTCTGATAGCCCAGCTCGACTATCCATCTCTACTGAAGACCCTTTCAGCTTTTTGAGAGTTGGGTGGAGGACATCATCTCTGAAAATAGGGTCCCACAGCTGCACCCCATCAGTGTGAGCAGGAATCTTAGGACTCTTAGAAGAGTCAATGCTCTGAGACCATGGGGGCGCTTAGCCCCCTCTCTTCGTCACTGAGGATGATTTAATTTTTCAGGGATTAGAGAGAGTGGTCCTTGTGGTGGACTGCAGGTATGGAGAGCTGTTGTGATCGTATTAGATAGATAAGAATGATTATATGTATTGTAGAAATGTCTCCTATCATGTTCCCTAATTTCTTATTATGTCCACATCCTGGTCCCCATCTTGGACATCATAACAAACGTGCACTTTTTTGTTTAATTTACACATTGGACCATAGGAAAAATGACACTACAGCTACAGAGGTGACCGTCTGATAGCCCAGCTCGACTATCCATCTCTACTGAAGACCCTTTCAGCTTTTTGAGAGTTGGGTGGAGGACATCATCTCTGAAAATAGGGTCCCACAGCTTCACCCCATCAGTGTGAGCAGGACTCTTAGGACTCTTAGAAGAGTCAATGCTCTGGTACCATGGGGGGCGCTTGGCCCCCTCTCTTCGTCACTGAGGATGATTTCATTTTTCAGGGATTAGAGAGGGTGGTCCTTGTGGTGAACTGCAGGTATGGAGAGCTGTTGTCATCGTATTAGATAGATAAGAATGATTATATGTATTGTAGAAATGTCTCCTATCATGTTCCCTAATTTTTTATTATGTCCACATCCTGGTCCCCATCTTGGACATCATAACAAACGTGCACTTTTTTGTTTAATTTACACATTGGACCATAGGAAAAATGACACTACAGCTACAGAGGTGACCGTCTGATAGCCCAGCTCGACTATCCATCTCTACTGAAGACCCTTTCAGCTTTTTGAAAGTTGGGTGGAGGACATCATCTCTGAAAATAGGGTCCCACAGCTGCACCCCATCAGTGTGAGCAGGACTCTTAGGACTCTTAGAAGAGTCAATGCTCTGAGACCATTGGGGGCACTTAGTCCCCTCTCTTCATCACTGAGGATGATTTCATTTTTCAGGGATTAGAGAGGGTGGTCCTTGTGGTGGACTGCAGGTATGGAGAGCTGTTGTCATCGTATTAGATAGATAAGAATGATTATATGTATTGTAGAAATGTCTCCTATCATGTTCCCTAATTTTTTATTATGTCCACATCCTGGTCCCCATCTTGGACATCATAACAAACGTGCACTTTTTTGTTTAATTTACACATTGGACCATAGGAAAAATGACACTACAGCTACAGAGGTGACCGTCTGATAGCCCAGCTCGACTATCCATCTCTACTGAAGACCCTTTCAGCTTTTTAAGAGTTGGGTGGAGGACATCATCTCTGAAAATAGGGTCCCACAGCTGCACCCCATCAGTGTGAGCAGGACTCTTAGGACTCTTAGAAGAGTCAATGCTCTGAGACCATGGGGGGCGCTTAGCCCCCTCTCTTCGTCACTGAGGATGATTTCATTTTTCAGGGATTAGAGAGGGTGGTCCTTGTGGTGGACTGCAGGTATGGAGAGCTGTTGTCATCGTATTAAATAGATAAGAATGATTATATGTATTGTAGAAATGTCTCCTATCATGTTCCCTAATTTTTTATTATGTCCACATCCTGGTCCCCATCTTGGACATCATAACAAACGTGCACTTTTTTGTTTAATTTACACATTGGACCATAGGAAAAATGACACTACAGCTACAGAGGTGACCGTCTGATAGCCCAGCTCGACTATCCATCTCTACTGAAGACCCTTTCAGCTTTTTGAAAGTTGGGTGGAGGACATCATCTCTGAAAATAGGGTCCCACAGCTGCACCCCATCAGTGTGAGCAGGAATCTTAGGACTCTTAGAAGAGTCAATGCTCTGAGACCATGGGGGGCGCTTAGCCCCCTCTCTTCGTCACTGAGGATGATTTCATTTTTCAGGGATTAGAGAGAGTGGTCCTTGTGGTGGACTGCAGGTATGGAGAGCTGTTGTGATCGTATTAGATAGATAAGAATGATTATATGTATTGTAGAAATGTCTCCTATCATGTTCCCTAATTTTTTATTATGTCCACATCCTGGTCCCCATCTTGAACATCATAACAAACGTGCACTTTTTTGTTTAATTTACACATTGGACCATAGGAAAAATGACACTACAGCTACAGAGGTGACCGTCTGATAGCCCAGCTCGACTATCCATCTCTACTGAAGACCCTTTCAGCTTTTTGAGAGTTGGGTGGAGGACATCATCTCTGAAAATAGGGTCCCACAGCTGCACCCCATCAGTGTGAGCAGGACTCTTAGGACTCTTAGAAGAGTCAATGCTCTGAGACCATTGGGGGCACTTAGTCCCCTCTCTTCATCACTGAGGATGATTTCATTTTTCAGGGATTAGAGAGGGTGGTCCTTGTGGTGGACTGCAGGTATGGAGAGCTGTTGTCATCGTATTAGATAGATAAGAATGATTATATGTATTGTAGAAATGTCTCCTATCATGTTCCCTAATTTTTTATTATGTCCACATCCTGGTCCCCATCTTGGACATCATAACAAACGTGCACTTTTTTGTTTAATTTACACATTGGACCATAGGAAAAATGACACTACAGCTACAGAGGTGACCGTCTGATAGCCCAGCTCGACTATCCATCTCTACTGAAGACCCTTTCAGCTTTTTGAGAGTTGGGTGGAGGACATCATCTCTGAAAATAGGGTCCCACAGCTGCACCCCATCAGTGTGAGCAGGACTCTTAGGACTCTTAGAAGAGTCAATGCTCTAAAACCATTGGGGGCACTTAGCCCCCTCTCTTCATCACTGAGGATGATTTCATTTTTCAGGGATTAGAGAGGGTGGTCCTTGTGGTGGACTGCAGATATGGAGAGCTTTTATCATCGTATTAGATAGATAAGAATGATTATATGTATTGTAGAAATGTCTCCTATCATGTTCCCTAATTTTTTATTATGTCCACATCCTGGTCCCCATCTTGGACATCATAACAAACGTGCACTTTTTTGTTTAATTTACACATTGGACCATAGGAAAAATGACACTACAGCTACAGAGGTGACCGTCTGATAGCCCAGCTCGACTATCCATCTCTACTGAAGACCCTTTCAGCTTTTTAAGAGTTGGGTGGAGGACATCATCTCTGAAAATAGGGTCCCACAGCTGCACCCCATCAGTGTGAGCAGGACTCTTAGGACTCTTAGAAGAGTCAATGCTCTGAGACCATGGGGGGCGCTTAGCCCCCTCTCTTCGTCACTGAGGATGATTTCATTTTTCAGGGATTAGAGAGGGTGGTCCTTGTGGTGGACTGCAGGTATGGAGAGCTGTTGTCATCGTATTAAATAGATAAGAATGATTATATGTATTGTAGAAATGTCTCCTATCATGTTCCCTAATTTTTTATTATGTCCACATCCTGGTCCCCATCTTGGACATCATAACAAACGTGCACTTTTTTGTTTAATTTACACATTGGACCATAGGAAAAATGACACTACAGCTACAGAGGTGACCGTCTGATAGCCCAGCTCGACTATCCATCTCTACTGAAGACCCTTTCAGCTTTTTGAGAGTTGGGTGGAGAACATCATCTCTGAAAATAGGGTCCCACAGCTGCACCCCATCAGTGTGAGCAGGACTCTTAGGACTCTTAGAAGAGTCAATGCTCTGAGACCATGGGGGGCGCTTAGCCCCCTCTCTTCGTCACTGAGGATGATTTCACTTTTCAGGGAATAGAGAGGGTGGTCCTTGTGGTGGACTGCAGGTATGGAGAGCTGTTGTCATCGTATTAGATAGATAAGAATGATTATATGTATTGTAGAAATGTCTCCTATCATGTTCCCTATTTTTTTATTATGTCCACATCCTGGTCCCCATCTTGGAAATCATAACAAACGTGCACTTTTTTGTTTAATTTACACATTGGACCATAGGAAAAATGACACTACAGCTACAGAGGTGACCGTCTGATAGCCCAGCTCGACTATCCATCTCTACTGAAGACCCTTTCAGCTTTTTGAGAGTTGGGTGGAGGACATCATCTCTGAAAATAGGGTCCCACAGCTGCACCCCATCAGTGTGAGCAGGAATCTTAGGACTCTTAGAAGAGTCAATGCTCTGAGACCATGGGGGGCGCTTAGCCCCCTCTCTTCGTCACTGAGGATGATTTCATTTTTCAGGGATTAGAGAGAGTGGTCCTTGTGGTGGACTGCAGGTATGGAGAGCTGTTGTGATCGTATTAGATAGATAAGAATGATTATATGTATTGTAGAAATGTCTCCTATCATGTTCCCTAATTTTTTATTATGTCCACATCCTGGTCCCCATCTTGAACATCATAACAAACGTGCACTTTTTTGTTTAATTTACACATTGGACCATAGGAAAAATGACACTACAGCTACAGAGGTGACCGTCTGATAGCCCAGCTCGACTATCCATCTCTACTGAAGACCCTTTCAGCTTTTTGAGAGTTGGGTGGAGGACATCATCTCTGAAAATAGGGTCCCACAGCTGCACCCCATCAGTGTGAGCAGGACTCTTAGGACTCTTAGAAGAGTCAATGCTCTGAGACCATTGGGGGCACTTAGCCCCCTCTCTTCATCACTGAGGATGATTTCATTTTTCAGGGATTAGAGAGGGTGGTCCTTGTGGTGGACTGCAGGTATGGAGAGCTGTTGTCATCGTATTAGATAGATAAGAATGATTATATGTATTGTAGAAATGTCTCCTATCATGTTCCCTAATTTTTTATTATGTCCACATCCTGGTCCCCATCTTGGACATCATAACAAACGTGCACTTTTTTGTTTAATTTACACATTGGACCACAGGAAAAATGACACTACAGCTACAGAGGTGACCGTCTGATAGCCCAGCTCGACTATCCATCTCTACTGAAGACCCTTTCAGCTTTTTGAGAGTTGGGTGGAGGACATCATCTCTGAAAATAGGGTCCCACAGCTGCACCCCATCAGTGTGAGCAGGACTCTTAGGACTCTTAGAAGAGTCAATGCTCTAAAACCATTGGGGGCACTTAGCCCCCTCTCTTCATCACTGAGGATGATTTCATTTTTCAGGGATTAGAGAGGGTGGTCCTTGTGGTGGACTGCAGATATGGAGAGCTTTTATCATCGTATTAGATAGATAAGAATGATTATATGTATTGTAGAAATGTCTCCTATCATGTTCCCTAATTTTTTATTATGTCCACATCCTGGTCCCCATCTTGGACATCATAACAAACGTGCACTTTTTTGTTTAATTTACACATTGGACCATAGGAAAAATGACACTACAGCTACAGAGGTGACCGTCTGATAGCCCAGCTCGACTATCCATCTCTACTGAAGACCCTTTCAGCTTTTTGAGAGTTGGGTGGAGGACATCATCTCTGAAAATAGGGTCCCACAGCTGCACCCCATCAGTGTGAGCAGGACTCTTAGGACTCTTAGAAGAGTCAATGCTCTGAGACCATGGGGGGCGCTTAGCCCCCTCTCTTCGTCACTGAGGATGATTTCATTTTTCAGGGATTAGAGAGGGTGGTCCTTGTGGTGGACTGCAGGTATGGAGAGCTGTTGTCATCGTATTAAATAGATAAGAATGATTATATGTATTGTAGAAATGTCTCCTATCATGTTCCCTAATTTTTTATTATGTCCACATCCTGGTCCCCATCTTGGACATCATAACAAACGTGCACTTTTTTGTTTAATTTACACATTGGACCATAGGAAAAATGACACTACAGCTACAGAGGTGACCGTCTGATAGCCCAGCTCGACTATCCATCTCTACTGAAGACCCTTTCAGCTTTTTGAGAGTTGGGTGGAGAACATCATCTCTGAAAATAGGGTCCCACAGCTGCACCCCATCAGTGTGAGCAGGACTCTTAGGACTCTTAGAAGAGTCAATGCTCTGAGACCATGGGGGGCGCTTAGCCCCCTCTCTTCGTCACTGAGGATGATTTCACTTTTCAGGGAATAGAGAGGGTGGTCCTTGTGGTGGACTGCAGGTATGGAGATCTGTTGTCATCGTATTAGATAGATAAGAATGATTATATGTATTGTAGAAATGTCTCCTATCATGTTCCCTATTTTTTTATTATGTCCACATCCTGGTCCCCATCTTGGAAATCATAACAAACGTGCACTTTTTTGTTTAATTTACACATTGGACCATAGGAAAAATGACACTACAGCTACAGAGGTGACCGTCTGATAGCCCAGCTCGACTATCCATCTCTACTGAAGACCCTTTCAGCTTTTTGAGAGTTGGGTGGAGGACATCATCTCTGAAAATAGGGTCCCACAGCTGCACCCCATCAGTGTGAGCAGGAATCTTAGGACTCTTAGAAGAGTCAATGCTCTGAGACCATGGGGGGCGCTTAGCCCCCTCTCTTCGTCACTGAGGATGATTTCATTTTTCAGGGATTAGAGAGAGTGGTCCTTGTGGTGGACTGCAGGTATGGAGAGCTGTTGTGATCGTATTAGATAGATAAGAATGATTATATGTATTGTAGAAATGTCTCCTATCATGTTCCCTAATTTTTTATTATGTCCACATCCTGGTCCCCATCTTGAACATCATAACAAATGTGCACTTTTTTGTTTAATTTACACATTGGACCATAGGAAAAATGACACTACAGCTACAGAGGTGACCGTCTGATAGCCCAGCTCGACTATCCATCTCTACTGAAGACCCTTTCAGCTTTTTGAGAGTTGGGTGGAGGACATCATCTCTGAAAATAGGGTCCCACAGCTGCACCCCATCAGTGTGAGCAGGACTCTTAGGACTCTTAGAAGAGTCAATGCTCTGAGACCATTGGGGGCACTTAGCCCCCTCTCTTCATCACTGAGGATGATTTCATTTTTCAGGGATTAGAGAGGGTGGTCCTTGTGGTGGACTGCAGATATGGAGAGCTGTTATCATCATATTAGATAGATAAGAATGATTATATGTATTGTAGAAATGTCTCCTATCATGTTCCCTAATTTTTTATTATGTCCACATCCTGGTCCCCATCTTGGACATCATAACAAACGTGCACTTTTTTGTTTAATTTACACATTGGACCATAGGAAAAATGACACTACAGCTACAGAGTGGACCGTCTGATAGCCCAGCTCGACTATCCATCTCTACTGAAGACCCTTTCAGCTTTTTGAGAGTTGGGTGGAGGACATCATCTCTGAAAATAGGGTCCCACAGCTGCAACCCATCAGTGTAAGCAGGACTCTTAGGACTCTTAGAAGAGTTAATGCTCTGAGACCATGGGGGCGCTTAGCCCCCTCTCTTCGTCACTGAGGATGATTTCATTTTTCAGGGATTAGAGAGGGTGGTCCTTGTGGTGGACTGCAGGTATGGAGAGCTGTTGTCATCGTATTAGATAGATAAGAATGATTATATGTATTGTAGAAATGTCTCCTATCATGTTCCCTAATTTTTTATTATGTCCACATCCTGGTCCCCATCTTGGACATCATAACAAACGTGCACTTTTTTGTTTAATTTACACATTGGACCATAGGAAAAATGACACTACAGCTACAGAGGTGACCGTCTGATAGCCCAGCTCGACTATCCATCTCTACTGAAGACCCTTTCAGCTTTTTGAGAGTTGGGTGGAGGACATCATCTCTGAAAATAGGGTCCCACAGCTGCACCCCATCAGTGTGAGCAGGACTCTTAGGACTCTTAGAAGAGTCAATGCTCTGAGACCATGGGGGGCGCTTAGCCCCCACTCTTCGTCACTGAGGATGATTTCATTTTTCAGGGATTAGAGAGGGTGGTCCTTGTGGTGGACTGCAGGTATGGAGAGCTGTTGTCATCGTATTAAATAGATAAGAATGATTATATGTATTGTAGAAATGTCTCCTATCATGTTCCCTAATTTTTTATTATGTCCACATCCTGGTCCCCATCTTGGACATCATAACAAACGTGCACTTTTTTGTTTAATTTACACATTGGACCATAGGAAAAATGACACTACAGCTACAGAGGTGACCGTCTGATAGCCCAGCTCGACTATCCATCTCTACTGAAGACCCTTTCAGCTTTTTGAGAGTTGGGTAGAGAACATCATCTCTGAAAATAGGGTCCCACAGCTGCACCCTATCAGTGTGAGCAGGACTCTTAGGACTCTTAGAAGAGTCAATGCTCTGAGACCATGGGGGGCGCTTAGCCCCCTCTCTTCGTCACTGAGGATGATTTCACTTTTCAGGTAATAGAGAGGGTGGTCCTTGTGGTGGACTGCAAGTATGGAGAGCTGTTGTCATCGTATTAGATAGATAAGAATGATTATATGTATTGTAGAAATGTCTCCTATCATGTTCCCTATTTTTTTATTATGTCCACATCCTGGTCCCCATCTTGGAAATCATAACAAACGTGCACTTTTTTGTTTAATTTACACATTGGACCATAGGAAAAATGACACTACAGCTACAGAGGTGACCGTCTGATAGCCCAGCTCGACTATCCATCTCTACTGAAGACCCTTTCAGCTTTTTGAGAGTTGGGTGGAGGACATCATCTCTGAAAATAGGGTCCCACAGCTGCACCCCATCAGTGTGAGCAGGAATCTTAGGACTCTTAGAAGAGTCAATGCTCTGAGACCATGGGGGCGCTTAGCCCCCTCTCTTCGTCACTGAGGATGATTTAATTTTTCAGGGATTAGAGAGAGTGGTCCTTGTGGTGGACTGCAGGTATGGAGAGCTGTTGTGATCGTATTAGATAGATAAGAATGATTATATGTATTGTAGAAATGTCTCCTATCATGTTCCCTAATTTCTTATTATGTCCACATCCTGGTCCCCATCTTGGACATCATAACAAACGTGCACTTTTTTGTTTAATTTACACATTGGACCATAGGAAAAATGACACTACAGCTACAGAGGTGACCGTCTGATAGCCCAGCTCGACTATCCATCTCTACTGAAGACCCTTTCAGCTTTTTGAGAGTTGGGTGGAGGACATCATCTCTGAAAATAGGGTCCCACAGCTGCACCCCATCAGTGTGAGCAGGACTCTTAGGACTCTTAGAAGAGTCAATGCTCTGAGACCATGGGGGGCGCTTAGCCCCCACTCTTCGTCACTGAGGATGATTTCATTTTTCAGGGATTAGAGAGGGTGGTCCTTGTGGTGGACTGCAGGTATGGAGAGCTGTTGTCATCGTATTAAATAGATAAGAATGATTATATGTATTGTAGAAATGTCTCCTATCATGTTCCCTAATTTTTTATTATGTCCACATCCTGGTCCCCATCTTGGACATCATAACAAACGTGCACTTTTTTGTTTAATTTACACATTGGACCATAGGAAAAATGACACTACAGCTACAGAGGTGACCGTCTGATAGCCCAGCTCGACTATCCATCTCTACTGAAGACCCTTTCAGCTTTTTGAGAGTTGGGTAGAGAACATCATCTCTGAAAATAGGGTCCCACAGCTGCACCCTATCAGTGTGAGCAGGACTCTTAGGACTCTTAGAAGAGTCAATGCTCTGAGACCATGGGGGGCGCTTAGCCCCCTCTCTTCGTCACTGAGGATGATTTCACTTTTCAGGTAATAGAGAGGGTGGTCCTTGTGGTGGACTGCAGGTATGGAGAGCTGTTGTCATCGTATTAGATAGATAAGAATGATTATATGTATTGTAGAAATGTCTCCTATCATGTTCCCTATTTTTTTATTATGTCCACATCCTGGTCCCCATCTTGGAAATCATAACAAACGTGCACTTTTTTGTTTAATTTACACATTGGACCATAGGAAAAATGACACTACAGCTACAGAGGTGACCGTCTGATAGCCCAGCTCGACTATCCATCTCTACTGAAGACCCTTTCAGCTTTTTGAGAGTTGGGTGGAGGACATCATCTCTGAAAATAGGGTCCCACAGCTGCACCCCATCAGTGTGAGCAGGAATCTTAGGACTCTTAGAAGAGTCAATGCTCTGAGACCATGGGGGCGCTTAGCCCCCTCTCTTCGTCACTGAGGATGATTTAAATTTTCAGGGATTAGAGAGAGTGGTCCTTGTGGTGGACTGCAGGTATGGAGAGCTGTTGTGATCGTATTAGATAGATAAGAATGATTATATGTATTGTAGAAATGTCTCCTATCATGTTCCCTAATTTCTTATTATGTCCACATCCTGGTCCCCATCTTGGACATCATAACAAACGTGCACTTTTTTGTTTAATTTACACATTGGACCATAGGAAAAATGACACTACAGCTACAGAGGTGACCGTCTGATAGCCCAGCTCGACTATCCATCTCTACTGAAGACCCTTTCAGCTTTTTGAGAGTTGGGTGGAGGACATCATCTCTGAAAATAGGGTCCCACAGCTTCACCCCATCAGTGTGAGCAGGACTCTTAGGACTCTTAGAAGAGTCAATGCTCTGGTACCATGGGGGGCGCTTGGCCCCCTCTCTTCGTCACTGAGGATGATTTCATTTTTCAGGGATTAGAGAGGGTGGTCCTTGTGGTGGACTGCAGGTATGGAGAGCTGTTGTCATCGTATTAGATAGATAAGAATGATTATATGTATTGTAGAAATGTCTCCTATCATGTTCCCTAATTTTTTATTATGTCCACATCCTGGTCCCCATCTTGGACATCATAACAAACGTGCACTTTTTTGTTTAATTTACACATTGGACCATAGGAAAAATGACACTACAGCTACAGAGGTGACCGTCTGATAGCCTAGCTCGACTATCCATCTTTACTGAAGACCCTTTCAGCTTTTTGAGAGTTGGGTGGAGGACATCATCTCTGAAAATAGGGTCCCACAGCTGCACCCCATCAGTGTGAGCAGGACTCTTAGGACTCTTAGAAGAGTTAATGCTCTGAGACCATGGGGGCGCTTAGCCCCCTCTCTTCGTCACTGAGGATGATTTCATTTTTCAGGGATTAGAGAGGGTGGTCCTTGTGGTGGACTGCAGGTATGGAGAGCTGTTGTCATCGTATTAGATAGATAAGAATGATTATATGTATTGTAGAAATGTCTCCTATCATGTTCCCTAATTTTTTATTATGTCCACATCCTGGTCCCCATCTTGGACATCATAACAAACGTGCACTTTTTTGTTTAATTTACACATTGGACCATAGGAAAAATGACACTACAGCTACAGAGGTGACCGTCTGATAGCCCAGCTCGACTATCCATCTCTACTGAAGACCCTTTCAGCTTTTTGAGAGTTGGGTGGAGGACATCATCTCTGAAAATAGGGTCCCACAGCTGCACCCCATCAGTGTGAGCAGGACTCTTAGGACTCTTAGAAGAGTCAATGCTCTGAGACCATTGGGGGCACTTAGCCCCCTCTCTTCGTCACTGAGGATGATTTCATTTTTCAGGGATTAGAGAGGGTGGTCCTTGTGGTGGACTGCAGGTATGGAGAGCTGTTGTCATCGTATTAGATAGATAAGAATGATTATATGTATTGTAGAAATGTCTCCTATCATGTTCCCTAATTTCTTATTATGTCCACATCCTGGTCCCCATCTTGGACATCATAACAAACGTGCACTTTTTTGTTTAATTTACACATTGGACCATAGGAAAAATGACACTACAGCTACATAGGTGACCGTCTGATAGCCCAGCTCGACTATCCATCTCTACTGAAGACCCTTTCAGCTTTTTGAGAGTCGGGTGGAGGACATCATCTCTGAAAATAGGGTCCCAGAGCTTCACCCCATCAGTGTGAGCAGGACTCTTAGGACTCTTAGAAGAGTCAATGCTCTGGTACCATGGGGGGCGCTTGGCCCCCTCTCTTCGTCACTAAGGATGATTTCATTTTTCAGGGATTAGAGAGGGTGGTCCTTGTGGTGGACTGCAAGTATGGAGAGCTGTTGTCATCGTATTAGATAGATAAGAATGATTATATGTATTGTAGAAATGTCTCCTATCATGTTCCCTAATTTTTTATTATGTCCACATCCTGGTCCCCATCTTGGACATCATAACAAACGTGCACTTTTTTGTTTAATTTACACATTGGACCATAGGAAAAATGACACTACAGCTACAGAGGTGACCGTCTGATAGCCCAGCTCGACTATCCATCTCTACTGAAGACCCTTTCAGCTTTTTGAGAGTTGGGTGGAGGACATCATCTCTGAAAATAGGGTCCCACAGCTGCACCCCATCAGTGTGAGCAGGACTCTTAGGACTCTTAGAAGAGTTAATGCTCTGAGACCATGGGGGCGCTTAGCCCCCTCTCTTCGTCACTGAGGATGATTTCATTTTTCAGGGATTAGAGAGGGTGGTCCTTGTGGTGGACTGCAGGTATGGAGAGCTGTTGTCATCGTATTAGATAGATAGAAAGGAGGCGGTTCGCCGGTCACAGCGACGTCGCCGGGCAGGTAAGTATGTGTGACGGGTCTGGTCGGTGTTGTGCGGCATGGGCAGCGATTTACCCGTGTCGCGCAACAGATGGGGGCGGGTACCCACACTAGCGATATCGGGACCGATATCGCAGTGTGTAAAGTAGCCTTTAGTCACATGACCAAGACTGTATCTGTGTCCCTACAACACACTTGAGACAAATGTGTGTGTGAGCCTGCATTGTGGGGTATATATAATATATTATAGAGCTGGGAAGGATCATTCTAAGCAGTGAGCTGTTCCAGTATTTGTAGGAAAATACCCAGTAGAAGCATCAAACACAGCACCAATACCTCCCATCAGTATCCCACCACAGTGCCATGTAACCCATGCCCTACACTCCCATCTACACCAATACTATACAGGCACAAACTAGTATATCTGACTAAAAGCCCCCAAAATATGAAGAACGGCCTATAGTTGAGTGTGGATATAAAATCTATGTGAGCAGAGCTAGAATAGAAATCACTGATCGCATTGAAGTCATTCTGACCATAAATCACCATGATATCAAGGTGAGGAGTTGTGTGTTACTGCTGGGAGGAAAGGGTTAACAGTGGAATATTAAGGTGCATTTCTGTGTGCAGTGTTACTGTGGCGCCCCTGACCTGGTCAGGCACCACTGAGTACTGCACCCATGCTGGGGACAGTACAATACAGGTAATCCGGAAGGCTGACCGGGGTGTGGAACACAGGCGCATAGTGATCAGGTCTCACACATGTACCTATGAGAGGACCCCTGGGGATCCCAGGAGGGGGCGAAGCATGAGCACGGCCTCCATCTCCTCTCAAGGGGTGTGGTAAGAGAGTCTGGTTACTAAGTGGCGTAGGCAAGAACAGGAGAGGAGGGGCAGTGAGTCGGTTAGGGCAGAACTCCATAGGGCTCAGTGAGGAGCAGACCTGTGGGGCTTGTGCTGTCTAACAGCGCCCGCGCAGTGGCTATTGACGGGGGAGAACGGTCAACTAGGAGTGCTACCCGAAATCCATCTTCAGCTAAAGAGATGGCACGGAGTGGGAAGTAAGGAGACTGCTAGAGAGTACCAGGCCCAAACGGGCGGCAGATCCCGGAGCGGAGATAGATCCATCTTTCTTTTGCTAAACCTGCCGGTGTGGGGCCCTCAAAGCCCACACCACAACAACTAAAAGCCGCAGCCACGTAGCCACAGTTAGGGCCCATAGGTCACAGGAGGCAAGCAGCTGGAGTGGCCTGGTCCAGGCGACAAGCACACGGCAAACGAAGGGGAGAGAGGCTGCAGCATCTTCCCTGGGTGACCCCCATAGGGACTAAAAGTCGGGGTTACCCCAAACCAACAAGGGCTAAGGAAGGCGAGTTAGTAGTCACCCTCACAAGTCAGCCTGAAGGACACCTGGTTCCCACCTGGTTCATCCCAGCTATGCCCGGGTCACTCACCCTGCCATCAACTGTGAGTAAAAACCCTGAAAGACATCCTGCTTGTGTGGAGTCATTCTGCGCCTTGTAGTTCTACACAACTACACAGGGCCCTGGGGCTTGCCTCACTCTCAGGAGGCCACTACATCCGACTGCACCCACCATCAGCCCCAGGCAGCCCTTAACCTGCAGTGGCGGTCCCCACTGACCGCAAATCTGAGAGTGGCGTCACGACTACAGAGAAGATCTCCTACCTGTGATCCAGATCCAGCAGCGTGGAGTCCCTGAAGGTAATGCAGCTGCACAACACCTGTGGGGCTTCACATCTGGCGTCACGAACAGGATAAGGACTAGACCTGTTCAGACAGGTGACCATGTGCCTGGGCGGTCCGCTTGAAAAATTGGAAGCGCCGCCATATTGCCACCATGAAAAGCGCGCTGAAAAACAACAGCAGCCCGCGCTGGAAGAAGTTACCGCCCACGAAGAGGTGTGGCTACCCAGAGATCCCCTGCAGAGTTCGGACCTCGCTGGTGAAGAAAGCGGAAGCGTCCAGAGACGGCGGAGCAGAAGAGAACCCAGCAGTGTGCTAGAGAAAATGGAGTCCAGACGCGGATACCCAGAGCCAGGCTCTGCTGCCTGGTGGTGCCGGGAGCTCGCTATCTTCTGCGACCAGCTGGAGGCTAGGATTGTACGACAGCTCAGTGAGGGACGCACGGAGCTCCTGGAGATGGCTGCGGCGGTGCGGACCTACGAGGAGGGAGTCGCGCGACGCCTGCCAGACCGAGCGGCGACGACTCAGACCCCGATGCTGCCACAGATGGGTGAGTCCAGAGATGCCCCGGCCAGCGCAAGTGCTCCGACCCCTGCAGCTACGCCCGCGGTCCCAGAAGAGGCGCCCGGCGCGGCGACGCCGAGCGAGGCCGCAGCCACGCTAGATGCGGCCCGCCAAATCCAGGCCGCCGCAGCGATGCCCCGCCTAGCCCGCAAAGGCCCGACTGCCACGGCGATACTCATCCGTGCCGCAGGTGTGACGCTGACCCAGGCTGCCACCCTGCTGAGCCCAGTCCGCCAAGATCCCACCGCAGCCGCGACGCTCGTCCGCGCCGCCAGTGAGATGCTGAACCAGGCCGCAGCCACGCCAGGTGCGGCCCGCCAAGCCCCGATCACCGCAGCGACGCCCAGCTCCACCTGCACGGATCCCAGCGAGGCTGCAACGCCGATCCAGGCCGCCGCCATGCCAGGCGCGGCCCGCCAAGACCAGGCCGCCGCCATGCCAGGCGCGGCCCGCCAAGACCAGGCCGCCGCCATGCCAGGCGCGGTCCGCCAAGAAAAGACAGACGTACCCTCATTTACCCCGGCCTGTAGGGCCAGAGCAGACACCGCTCCCCAGGCTAAGGAGCTCCCTGCTAGGAAATCCACGCTGGGGGAGGACCCCGCATACTGGCAGCTGAAGGCTGACCTGGAGGCCAAGTTCCCACAGGAGATGGTGGACCAGTACATGCTCCCTCCGCACACTCCTAAGGCAATCCCGGCAGCAACCACGCCGAAGAGTCCACCGCCTGGGCCAGCTGAGGAACACTCATCCCCAGCGCTGCCACAAGCAGAGTGCAGCGAAGAACTAAGGGGGAGAGGAGGGCAAGAAGCTAAGGAGCTGACTCAGGAGCCACCAGCAGTGGATCCATGCCCAGAGCCGGAGATGCTACCATATTCCCGCTGGGATGAAGAAGACCTGACCCCATCGGCTGAGGAAGATTTGTCCAGCAACCTTACCTGGGGGCCTGCAGGCAGCGAAGTAACAGCAACCAAGCAAGATCCAGCCCGTAAGACACGGCGTCGTAATAGAACAACACTGTCCCCTGCATCGCCATTCCCAGAGCAGAGAGAAGTTACGGCCAGAGATCTACAAGAGAAAAAGTTCCTGAGAAGAGCCAAGGCACAGGCTAGAGGACCCCTTTGTAGAGGAGTTGTGGAGGACTTTAATTTGAAAAGCGGATACGGCTTTATTGTGGCACGAGGCATGAAAGAAGGAATTTTCGTTAATAGAAGGGATGTGAGAGCCCACTTGCCCAGAGGACACCCTGGAAGGAATTTGAAAATTGGAGACTCAGTACAGTTCACTATGCATCAAGGAGAAAGAGGATGGTATGCACTGGATGTTGCACCATGTCCTAAAGATAAAGAAACAGATGCAGAAAAGGAAACAGATGAAGATCAAGAAAGAAAAGACAAGGAACCTACAGATGAGACTACCTCCGACGACGACAAAGAGCAAGAAAGCAGCAGGTGCCGCAGCCCTACCGGCCAAAGCCCTGGTATGGAGGAGTAGAGGAATCCACATAAAGCACAGAAGTTACAAGTTTTGAAAAGTTTGTTTTGCAACGTTCTCAAGTTTAAGCATGTGCCCACAAAAACTATTGTGAGAAAACCATAAACCTTAAGGCTATGAACTGGCTATAGCCACAAACTCTCGCAGTGTAAATAGTTACACCAGAGGCACCACCACCAGAGCCAGCCTGTTTAGGGGCTTGGCTCGTCTGCGACCAGGAGGAGTCCGTCCGTATATAGGGCCTTGGCTCGCCTGCGACCAGAGAGCATGCCTGTTTATGGGGCCTGGCTCTCCACCACAAAGAGGGTACCTGGTCAGCACCAACTGTGGAGGCCGCCTCTACATCCTGCCAGAAGAGGCTGAAGGCGCGGATCCACCGGGCCAGGTATACCCTGAAACCACCAGCCCATGAAAGCCGCCTCTACATCCTGCCAGAAGTGGCTGAAGGCGCGGCCAACGGGAGAGGCAGATTGGAGGAAAGGTCTGGGGAAGTGGATGGCCCAGACCTGGTTACCAAAAGAAACCGGTGACCTGCCTCCTGAAAGGGTTTTGGGTGGGTTAACGGACTTGTGGGTGGAGGGTGGTGATGTATGATACCTGGTGATCTTAAAATGTTTTACCATGTTTTAATGTTTTATGCATTTAAAATGTTGTCTTGCAGCCCGAGGACGTGCTGGTGATAACTAAGGGGGAATGTGGCGCCCCTGACCTGGTCAGGCACCACTGAGTACTGCACCCATGCTGGGGACAGTACAATACAGGTAATCCGGAAGGCTGACCGGGGTGTGGAACACAGGCGCATAGTGATCAGGTCTCACACATGTACCTATGAGAGGACCCCTGGGGATCCCAGGAGGGGGCGAAGCATGAGCACGGCCTCCATCTCCTCTCAAGGGGTGTGGTAAGAGAGTCTGGTTACTAAGTGGCGTAGGCAAGAACAGGAGAGGAGGGGCAGTGAGTCGGTTAGGGCAGAACTCCATAGGGCTCAGTGAGGAGCAGACCTGTGGGGCTTGTGCTGTCTAACAGCGCCCGCGCAGTGGCTATTGACGGGGGAGAACGGTCAACTAGGAGTGCTACCCGAAATCCATCTTCAGCTAAAGAGAGGGCACGGAGTGGGAAGTAAGGAGACTGCTAGAGAGTACCAGGCCCAAACGGGCGGCAGATCCCGGAGCGGAGATAGATCCATCTTTCTTTTGCTAAACCTGCCGGTGTGGGGCCCTCAAAGCCCACACCACAACAACTAAAAGCCGCAGCCACGTAGCCACAGTTAGGGCCCATAGGTCACAGGAGGCAAGCAGCTGGAGTGGCCTGGTCCAGGCGACAAGCACACGGCAAACGAAGGGGAGAGAGGCTGCAGCATCTTCCCTGGGTGACCCCCATAGGGACTAAAAGTCGGGGTTACCCCAAACCAACAAGGGCTAAGGAAGGCGAGTTAGTAGTCACCCTCACAAGTCAGCCTGAAGGACACCTGGTTCCCACCTGGTTCATCCCAGCTATGCCCGGGTCACTCACCCTGCCATCAACTGTGAGTAAAAACCCTGAAAGACATCCTGCTTGTGTGGAGTCATTCTGCGCCTTGTAGTTCTACACAACTACACAGGGCCCTGGGGCTTGCCTCACTCTCAGGAGGCCACTACATCCGACTGCACCCACCATCAGCCCCAGGCAGCCCTTAACCTGCAGTGGCGGTCCCCACTGACCGCAAATCTGAGAGTGGCGTCACGACTACAGAGAAGATCTCCTACCTGTGATCCAGATCCAGCAGCGTGGAGTCCCTGAAGGTAATGCAGCTGCACAACACCTGTGGGGCTTCACATTACTAGTCAATGTAACAATTCAGTATGAGCTGCTCTTGGTGCCGGGGGAGGGAGATGCTCTCCTGAGCAAGATAGATGGGGAATGAACATAATATCTATATAGTGTAAGGCAGGGGGTCTCAAACTCGGCTGGGTGTATGGGCCGCACAGAGGAAAAAAATAATTTGGGGGGCTGCATTCTTTGCAAGACAAAGTGACATTTTTATTGGTACCATATATGTATATATTTTTTTCACACACCTTTGGATGACTGATTTTCAACATTTTTCACTTGTTTATTATAACAAATGTGCACATTCTTTGGTTAAATCTAAAAAAAATAAATGTGATGTTAAAAAAAAGTCATGCCTTATTTTGTTTTTTTTTACATTTTATCCCTTTCTTTTAACTAATAGTGTTACAATTATGACGCTAGCGTTTTGTGAAGGGAATGCTTTGCCTATTTCCGTGACTATGGCCTTCCGGAACTGCTGCATTTTGGCTGACCTCTCCGCCTCGGGAATAAGAGACATAAAGTTCTCCTTGTAGCGTGGGTCTAACAGTGTTACCAACCAGTAATGATTGTCGGCCAAGATGTTCTTAACGCGAGGGTCACGAGACAGGCAGCTTACCATAAAGTCATCCATGTGCGCCAGACTCTTAACAGCCATCACTTCAGTATCCAGACCAACACGATGACTGAACATGCTGTCCTCCTCCTTCTCCTCCTCCTCCTCATCTACCCTGTCCTCTGGCCAGCCACGCTGAACTGAGCATATGACTGGTATGCATGTCATATCCTCAATTTGGCCGGAGAGTTGCTCCATGTCTTCATCTTCCTCCTCGTCATAGTCCTCCACTGCACGTTGTGATGAGACGAGGCTGGGCTATGTGTTATCACCCACACCCACTACTGTTTCTTGCTCCAACTCATCGTGTTCCGCCTGCAATGCATCATGTTTGGTTTTGAGCAGAGACCGTTTTAGAAGGCAGAGAAGCGGTATGGTGACGCTAATAATGGCGTCATCGCCGCTCACCATCTTGGTGGAGTCCTCAAAGTTTTGGAGGATGGTACATAGGTCGGACATCCATCTCCACTCCTCAGGTGTTATGTGTGGAGTTTGACCCATTTCCCGACGGCTTAGGTGATGCAGGTACTCAACAACTGCCCTCTTCTGCTCACATATCCTGATCAACATGTGCAGAGTTGAATTCCAACGCGTGGGGACATCACACACCAGTCTGTGAGCCGGAAGATGCAAATGACGCTGAAAGCCGGCAAGGCCGGCTGAAGCAGTAGGTGACTTTCGAAAATGTGCAGACAGGCGGCGAACTTTTACCAGCAGATGAGACAGCTCTGGGTATGACTTTAGAAACCGCTGAACCACGAGGTTGAGCACATGGGCCATGCATGGAACATGTGTCAGCTGGCCTCGCCTCAAAGCCGCCACTAGGTTCCGGCCATTGTCACACACAACCTTTCCTGGCTTTAGGTTCAGAGGTGTGAGCCAGTGATCTGCATGCTGTTTTAGAGCTGTCCACACCTCTTCTGCATTGTGGGATTTGTCACTTATGCAGATTAGCTGCAGCACAGCCTGTTGCCGCTTCGCCGAGGCAGTGCTGCAGTGCTTCCAGCTTGGGACTGGTGTGGAGGGTAAAGTGGATGAGGATGCGCAGGAGGAGGAGGAGGCTGAAGAGCATGACATTCCGGAGCTGTAGAGTGTGGGTGAAACCCTGACTGAGGTAGGGCCTGCAAACCTTGGTGTGGGAAGGACTTGTTCCGTTCCTCGCTCAAACTGGGTCCCAGCTGGGCTGGGCTGGGTAGGGCGTTGTGGGGGGTTTGTCTATCTCCGTTTGAGGTGAGTTTGTTTAAGTTAGCCTTTTCTTTGGCGTTTTTTGGAGCCCTGCGGGTTGGGGAGTTGGTATCGCCCAGTAAGGCGTTCCCCGGGGGCTTGGATTGGGGTGACATTGTCAGTGGAAAACGGAGTTGAATTTTGGATTAGGAAATCGAAAACTGATCAGAGAGGTGTGGGTAGACTAGTCCGTTTGGGGATGGTTGTGGCATCTGATATGTGCCCGTTCAAGTGTCTCGGGAATTTTCAACAGATCCGTCCGAAGGTGGATGGCCCCTTATTATGTCACGAGGATGGGTCCTTTTTATCGAGATACCAATTTGTGAGTGTTTTTAGGGCATGTTTGAAGTCGTTGGGGTTAGATCCGAAGTCTTTCGGATTGGGGCAGCGACGGAGGCCTCTATGTGCGGCCTACCGGAGGAGACAGTTAAGCAGATTGGTAGGTGGAAGTCGCAGCGCTTTAAGTCGTATGTACGTCCCCAGGTGGTTGTTGGCAATTGAGGGGAAAAGGGGGGGGTATTAGGGTAGCAATGGGGGGGGGGAGAGTGTGTGTTTTTTGTCAATTTGGTTTGGTGAGGCAATAAAATGGTGTCGTCTGTACATTTTGTATTGCAGAAGCACCCCCCCTTCCTTCCCTGGTCTGGATCCTTGGCCACTCTTATGTGTATTGGGGAGCCCGACGAGCGGACGCGAGATGGAACGGGAGACAGCTAGGTTTTGAGAAGGACCTGGCTCTCGTGCGATGGCTCGGTGTTCGGGGGTTAGGGTGGAACAGGGTGTTGCAGGAGGTGCATAGATACGCCCGGTTGGACAGACCTCCTGACATCTTAGTGTTGCATGCCGGGGGGAATGATTTGGGTGGGCGTCCTTTTCGAATCTTGATAAAGGACATCAAACATGATTTGTTACGGTTATGGGTGTCGTTTCCAGGTCTAACGATAGTCTGGTCGGAGATAGTAGCGAGAAAGAGTTGGCAGAAAGCGCGGTCAGTTGACAGGTTGAACAAGGCGCGGGCGAAGGTTAATAGGGCGATCTCGAAGTTTGTTAGTCGGAACGGGGGTATAGCAATACGGCATGTTGAGTTGGAAAGGACGGAAGAGGAATTTTGGTTGGCTGACGGGGTACACCTTAATGCGGTGGGAACTGACTTATGGGCTCTTGGCTTGCAGGGAGGTATTGAGAGGGCCCTTTGGTTGCGGGGGGTCTCAGGCACTTGAAGGGTTTCAAGGTGCCTTCGTTGTGGTGTTGTTTATTGGTGGGTCCTTGAAGTTGGTTTAAAATTGGTTCGGGGATTCATCCGGGTATGGATCCCCTCATTGGCAGAATTGATGGTCCCCTGGTGATTTTGGGGGGGAACCCCGACGGGGTATGTCGGGGCCCCTGGGGGTGTGGTTGGGGTTGACGGAGGATTAACCCTTACCATTTGGTGCTCCTGAGCCAGTGTGGGTAACGGCTGGGAGCAAGTTGAGGTTTTTTATTGCTCGGTTATGGGAATCACCAGGGTTTTGGTAGCTTCAAGGACCTTACCACATTGCAAATTTTATTGGTTATGTATTCTTGTTAATAAAATGGCTGCTATGGCCAAAATTATCCAAAGATAAATTTGTGTCTGTGTAATTACTTTTAAATAAGAAATGGGAATGGAGGTGTGGGGTATGAAAGGAAGACCGGAGTCAACAATTCCAGGGTCAAGCATGTTTATTTGCCTAAGCTTCGTTCCAGGGTAGAAAGGGTAAGAGTGCCTTTCAGAATTCGAAGTGGTCGGACTGTACGGGCCACCAAGAACTGCAGGAGAGCTTGAACATCTTCCCATGGATTTGCGACATCCTCCCTCATCAGTTACGTAGGTAAGCAGGTTCTCAGCATTGCAGCCCATTTGTTGTCTTAAGTTAGTTAAGCGGGGTTAACTAACCTGTCAGTTCAGCCTCAGGTCTAAAGCAGAGGCCTGGACTCCACTCCTTACTCCTCACTCCACAACTCTCCTTAAAAACAACTGACTCCTTTTTCCTGCCCCGGGGTCTCCAGACCCCTAGGTGGGCGTTTCCTTCCGTCTGGTCCTGCCCACTGGTGTGCCTGTCTTTCCCTGGGGGAGGTGACTAGGATTTTCTGGTTGGCTTTGTGTGACTTAGGTGAGGGAAGTTGTTATGCGGGGGCCTATGTGTGACTACCTGCAGTGTCAGGGCGTCACATATGTATGTGTGTATGTCTGCTAAAGGAATCCGCACCGTCATATTTACAAACACAAAATTTTGCAGACACCTCATGTGACTCAGGGAACGTCGTAGACTATGTTTTAACAGGAATATTTAACCCCGCGCTTTACAGTTACTCTCCAAAAAACCTGCCTCCATTAAACTGAATGGAGGTGGGAGCTGCAAGTTATTAATAGCAGCTGTGATTGGTTGCTATAAGAACAAAGGACATTCATAGTATAAGAAGCTTATGTGTGAGATAATATGATGTCAGTGGGGAGACAGATAGAGAGAGACAGACACAGACTGAGAGACAAACAGACAGAGACAGATAGGCATAGACAGACAGGGAAAGAGACAGAGACAAACAGACAGAGGCAGACAGGGAAAGAGACAGACAGAGATAGACAGGGAAAAAAGGCAGACAGACAGAGACAGAGAAAGAGACAGAGGCAGATAGGGAAACAGACAGAGACAAACATACAGAGACAGGCAGGAGAAAAGGCAGACCGACAGGGAAAGAGACAGACAGGGGAAGAGACAGACAGAGAGAGACAGACAGATAGAGACAGACAAAGAAATACAGAGATAGACAGGGAAAGAGACAAACGGGGAATGAGTCAGACAGAGAGAGACAAAGAGAGACAGGCAGAGAGAGACAGGGAAAGAGACAGACAGGGGAAGAGAAAGACAGAGACAGACAAAGAAATACAGAGACAGACAGGGGAAGAGACAGACAGGGGAAGAGACAGACAGGGGAAGAGACAGACAGACAGGGAAAGAGACAGACCTGGAAAAGAGACAGACCTGGAAAAGAGACAGGCCTGGAAAAGAGACAGACAGACATAGAAACAGACAGCCACAAAGAGAGAGAGAGACAGACAGACACAGAGAGACAGACAGAGATAGAGAGACAGACAGACATGGATAGAGATAGAGACACACAGAGACAGACAGATGACAGAGACTGGGAGAGAGACAGACAGAAGCATAAATCCCTAACTAAAACTTAACATTTAATGATAGTTTTAAAAGGTAAAAAAACACAAATCATGTAAATAGAATGACTCTCTTCTGTGCATAGAGTCAACATTTTGTGTTTGTAAATATGACGGTGCGGATTCCTTTAGCAGACATACACACATACATATGTGACGCCCTGACACTGCAGGTAGTCACACATAGGCCCCCGCATAACAACTTCCCTCACCTAAGTCACACAAAGCCAACCAGAAAACCCTAGTCACCTCCCCCAGGGAAAGACAGGCACACCAGTGGGCAGGACCAGACGGAAGGAAACGCCCACCTAGGGGTCTGGAGACCCCGGGGCAGGAAAAAGGAGTCAGTTGTTTTTAAGGAGAGTTGTGGAGTGAGGAGTAAGGAGTGGAGTCCAGGCCTCTGCTTTAGACCTGAGGCTGAACTGACAGGTTAGTTAACCCCGCTTAACTAACTTAAGATAACAAATGGGCTGCAATGCTGAGAACCTGCTTACCTACGTAACTGATGAGGGAGGATGTCGCAAATCCATGGGAAGATGTTCAAGCTCTCCTGCAGTTCTTGGTGGCCCGTACAGTCCGACCACTTCGAATTCTGAAAGGCACTCTTACCCTTTCTACCCTGGAACGAAGCTTAGGCAAATAAACATGCTTGACCCTGGAATTGTTGACTCCGGTCTTCCTTTCATACCCCACACCTCCATTCCCATTTCTTATTTAAAAGTAATTACACAGACACAAATTTATCTTTGGATAATTTTGGCCATAGCAGCCATTTTATTAACAAGAATACATAACCAATAAAATTTGCAATGTGGTAAGGTCCTTGAAGCTACGAAAACCCTGGTGATTCCCATAACCGAGCAATAAAAAACCTCAACTTGCTCCCAGCCGTTACCCACACTGGCTCAGGAGCACCAAATGGTAAGGGTTAATCCTCCGTCAACCCCAACCACACCCCCAGGGGCCCCGACATACCCCGTCGGGGTTCCCCCCCAAAATCACCAGGGGACCATCAATTCTGCCAATGAGGGGATCCATACCCGGATGAATCCCCGAACCAATTTTAAACCAACTTCAAGGACCCACCAATAAACAACACCACAACGAAGGCACCTTGAAACCCTTCAAGTGCCTGAGACCCCCCGCAACCAAAGGGCCCTCTCAATACCTCCCTGCAAGCCAAGAGCCCATAAGTCAGTTCCCACCGCATTAAGGTGTACCCCGTCAGCCAACCAAAATTCCTCTTCCGTCCTTTCCAACTCAACATGCCGTATTGCTATACCCCCGTTCCGACTAACAAACTTCGAGATCGCCCTATTAACCTTCGCCCGCGCCTTGTTCAACCTGTCAACTGACCGCGCTTTCTGCCAACTCTTTCTCGCTACTATCTCCGACCAGACTATCGTTAGACCTGGAAACGACACCCATAACCGTAACAAATCATGTTTGATGTCCTTTATCAAGATTCGAAAAGGACGCCCACCCAAATCATTCCCCCCGGCATGCAACACTAACATGTCAGGAGGTCTGTCCAACCGGGCGTATCTATGCACCTCCTGCAACACCCTGTTCCACCCTAACCCCCGAACACCGAGCCATCGCACGAGAGCCAGGTCCTTCTCAAAACCTAGCTGTCTCCCGTTCCATCTCGCGTCCGCTCGTCGGGCTCCCCAATACACATTAGAGTGGCCAAGGATCCAGACCAGGGAAGGAAGAGGGGGTGCTTCTGCAATACAAAATGTACAGACGACACCATTTTATTGCCTCACCAAACCAAATTGACAAAAAACACACACTCTCACCCCCCCATTGCTACCCTAATACCCCCCCTTTTCCCCTCAATTGCCAACAACCACCTGGGGACGTACATACGACTTAAAGCGCTGCGACTTCCACCTACCAATCTGCTTAACTGTCTCCTCCGGTAGGCCGCATATAGAGGCCTCCGTCGCTGCCCCAATCCGAAAGACTTCGGATCTAACCCCAACGACTTCAAACATGCCCTAAAAACACTCACAAATTGGTATCTCGATAAAAAGGACCCATCCTCGTGACATAATAAGGGGCCATCCACCTTCGGACGGATCTGTTGAAAATTCCCGAGACACTTGAACGGGCACATATCAGATGCCACAACCATCCCCAAACGGACTAGTCTACCCACACCTCTCTGATCAGTTTTCGATTTCCTAATCCAAAATTCAACTCCGTTTTCCACTGACATAATGTCACCCCAATCCAAGCCCCCGGGGAACGCCTTACTGGGCGATACCAACTCCCCAACCCGCAGGGCTCCAAAAAACGCCAAAGAAAGGCTAACTTAAACAAACTCACCTCAAACGGAGATAGACAAACCCCCCACAACGCCCTACCCAGCCGGGTAGGGACCCAGCCCAGCCCAGCTGGGACCCAGTTTGAGCGAGGAACGGAACAAGTCCTTCCCACACCAAGGTTTGCAGGCCCTACCTCAGTCAGGGTTTCACCCACACTCTACAGCTCCGGAATGTCATGCTCTTCAGCCTCCTCCTCCTCCTGCGCATCCTCATCCACTTTACCCTCCACACCAGTCCCAAGCTGGAAGCACTGCAGCACTGCCTCGGCGAAGCGGCAACAGACTGTGCTGCAGCTAATCTGCATAGGTGACAAACCCCACAATGCAGAAGAGGTGTGGACAGCTCTAAAACAGCATGCAGATCACTGGCTAACACCTCTGAACCTAAAGCCAGGAAAGGTTGTGTGTGACAATGGCCGGAACCTGGTGGCGGCTTTGAGGCGAGGCCAGCTGACACATGTTCCATGCATGGCCCATGTGCTCAACCTCGTGGTTCAGCGGTTTCTAAAGTCATACCCAGAGCTGTCTGATCTGCTGGTAAAAGTTCGCTGCCTGTCTGCACATTTTCGAAAGTCACCTACTGCTTCAGCCGGCCTTGCCGGCTTTCAGCGTCGTTTGCATCTTCCGGCTCACAGACTGGTGTGTGATGTCCCCACGCGTTGGAATTCAACTCTGCACATGTTGATCAGGATATGTGAGCAGAAGAGGGCAGTTGTTGAGTACCTGCATCACCTAAGCCGTCGGGAAATGGGTCAAACTCCACACATAACACCTGAGGAGTGGAGATGGATGTCCGACCTATGTACCATCCTCCAAAACTTTGAGGACTCCACCAAGATGGTGAGCGGCGATGACGCCATTATTAGCGTCACCATACCGCTTCTCTGCCTTCTAAAACGGTCTCTGCTCAAAACCAAACATGATGCATTGCAGGCGGAACACGATGAGTTGGAGCAAGAAACAGTAGTGGGTGTGGGTGATAACACACAGTCCAGCCTCGTCTCATCACAACGTGCAGTGGAGGACTATGACGAAGAGGAGGATGAAGACATGGAGCAACTCTCCGGCCAAATTGAGGATATGACATGCATACCAATCATATGCTCAGTTCAGCGTGGCTGGCCAGAGGACAGGGTAGATGATGAGGAGGAGGAGGAGGAGGAGGAGGAGGAGGAGAAGGAGGAGGACAGCATGTTCAGTCATCGTGTTGGTCTGGATACTGAAGTGATGGCTGTTAAGAGTCTGGCGCACATGGATGACTTTATGGTAAGCTGCCTGTCTCGTGACCCTCGCGTTAAGAACATCTTGGCCGACAATCATTACTGGTTGGTAACACTGTTAGACCCACGCTACAAGGAGAACTTTATGTCTCTTATTCCCGAGGCGGAGAGGTCAGCCAAAATGCAGCAGTTCCGGAAGGCCATAGTCACGGAAGTAGGCAAAGCATTCCCTTCACAAAACGCTAGCGTCATAATTGTAACACTATTAGTTAAAAGAAAGGGATAAAATGTAAAAAAAACCAAAATAAGGCATGACTTTTTTTTAACATCAAATTTTTTTTTTTTAGATTTAACCAAAGAATGTGCACATTTGTTATAATAAACAAGTGAAAAATGTTGAAAATCAGTCATCCAAAGGTGTGTGAAAAAAATATATATATATGGTACCAATAAAAATGTCACTTTGTCCTGCAAAGAATGCAGCCCCCCAAATTATTTTTTTCCTCTGTGCGGCCCATACACCCAGCCGAGTTTGAGACCCCCTGCCTTACACTATATAGATATCATGTTCATTCCCCATCTATCTTGCTCAGGAGAGCATCTCCCTCCCCCGGCACCAAGAGCAGCTCATATTGAATTGTTACATTGACTAGTAACACTGCACACAGAAATGCACCTTAATATTCCACTGTTAACCCTTTCCTCCCAGCAGTAACACACAACTCCTCACCTTGATATCATGGTGATTTATGGTCAGAATGACTTCAATGCGATCAGTGATTTCTATTCTAGCTCTGCTCACATAGATTTTATATCCACACTCAACTATAGGCCGTTCTTCATATTTTGGGGGCTTTTAGTCAGATATACTAGTTTGTGCCTGTATAGTATTGGTGTAGATGGGAGTGTAGGGCATGGGTTACATGGCACTGTGGTGGGATACTGATGGGAGGTATTGGTGCTGTGTTTGATGCTTCTACTGGGTATTTTCCTACAAATACTGGAACAGCTCACTGCTTAGAATGATCCTTCCCAGCTCTATAATATATTATATATACCCCACAATGCAGGCTCACACACACATTTGTCTCAAGTGTGTTGTAGGGACACAGATACAGTCTTGGTCATGTGACTAAAGGCTACTTTACACACTGCGATATCGGTCCCGATATCGCTAGTGTGGGTACCCGCCCCATCTGTTGCGCGACACGGGCAAATCGCTGCCCATGCCGCACAACACCGACCAGACCCGTCACACATACTTACCTGACCGGCGACGTCGCTGTGACCGGCGAACCGCCTCCTTTCTAAGGGGGCGGTCCGTGCGGCGTCACAGCGACGTCACTGAGCGACCGCCCAATAGCAGCGGAGGGGCGGAGATGAGTGGCCGGAACATCCCGCCCACCTCCTTCCTTCCTCATAGCGGCTGGGAGGCAGGTAAGGAGAGGTTCCTCGTTTCTGCGGTGTCACACGGAGTGATGTGTGCTGCCGCAGGAGCGACGAACTACATCGTTACTGCTGCAGTAACGATAATCGAGAATGGAGACCCATGTCACCGATGAGCGATTTTGCACGTTTTTGCAACGATGCAAAATCGCTCATCGGTGTCACACGCAGCAACATCGCTAATGCGGCCGGATGTGCGTCACAAATTCCGTGACCCCAACGACTCCGCATTAGCGATGTCGCAGCGTGTAAAGCCCCCTTTAGTGGGAGTGGTGTACAGGGTCTTAGCAGTAAAGAGTATTCCATATTTCTGCCAGATACCCACAGAGATATTGAAATCTGAAAAAAGAGACTTCTGCTCATTGAAGGTAAGAACTGCTCACATAGCGTTCAACTCCACAGCAAACGAGTGCTCTAGCACTGGCATCTCAGCAGGGATATTCCCCTACTACACATGTGTGTCTGGGTCGCTGTGACAGTTTACAGGACATAACTCAAGGCACCTAGATAGAAGGCAGAGGTACTGGGATTGGTTGGTTTTTGGTGACGGAGGTGCAGGGGCTGGCGCCCATGTGCAGTGCTGGCTAAGGTATATTGATGATATTTTGATTTTTTGGCAGGGCACTGTGGAGCAGCTCGAGACATTTATGGAGGAACTTAATAACAACACCTTTAACATCAGATTGACGCATAAGCATAGCAGCAGTTGCGTTGACTTCCTGGATATTAAAATTTCATTCGGTTCTGAGCGAATTGTTCAGACCGACGTCCATAGGAAGGAAACATCAGTCAACGCACTGCTGCATGCTTCTTCTGCTCATACCCCCTCCACCATCCGGGCCGTACCGACTGGCCAGTTCCTCAGGATGAAGCAAATTTGTTCGTCAGACACTGCTTTTGAACAACAGTCTGCCGACCTCCAGCGCCATAGGGGTGGCAAAGGCGGTCTTCCCCCGGTCTGCCTCAGCAACGGACACTAGCCAATAGTGACTAGTGAGATCAAGGGTAGAAAAATAATTTGCAGTTCTCAATGCAGCTAGCGATTCCTCAATACGGGGGAGTGGTGCTGTCCTTCTTCTTTAACAGGACCAACGGAGCTGCCCAAAGGCTACAACTGTCACGGATAACCCCAGCCGCCTTCATGTTGCTCAACATGTCCTTGGTACACTGGTAATGTGAAGGTGGTATTGGCTTATAGCTCTCTTTGATGGGTGGGTGTGCACCTGTGGGGATGTAGTGTTGGACCCCTTTTATTCCCCCAAAATCTAGCGGATGTTTGCTGAAGACTTGCTCGCTCGTATTCTTGCACTACCCTGTGGACCCGCTTCTTGTGATGTGAAGGTGTGGAGTCAGTGCCTACGTGTAATTCCTTACACCACTCCTCTGGCTGACTTGGTGAGCAGTCACTGACTGGGTGGGGTGCAGTAATAGTGGATGCTGCTACTTGGATAGCATGTGTATCTACTGTGAACAGCTTATCAATGGTGGCAAGTCGGGGCAGCTTAACCTCCTGCTCTCCGCAGTTTAACACTCTCACGGGCACTCTTCCCTTCCGCACTAATGAATAAAACTATGATGTAAATATCATATAGATACCCCACAATTGTAAATAAAGGTAGGTTATGGGAAAAGGGGGAACAGGGAAAGAGGAAAATAGTGTAATAAAGTATACCTTCTGGGGGTGAGAGGAAATGGCAGCACAGCCAGTGGAGGTGAAGCAAAAGGAAGCCTGCAACTAAAGAGTTGAGAGCGTTATCACATGGTGACTGAGCCTGATTGTAAAGGGAGCATAGAGTGGAGCATACTCTGGGCACGTTAGAACCCAAGTTCTTAAACCATGAATATGGACCCCTTTTATTCTCCCAAAGTCTAGCGGATGTTTGCTGAAGACTTGCTCGTATTCTTGCACTACCCTGTGGACCCGCTTCTTGTGATGTGAAGGTGTGGAGTCAGTGCCTACGTGTAATTCCTTACACCACTCCTCTGGTTGACTTGGTGAGCTGTCACTGAATGGGTGTGGTGAAGTAACGGTGGATGCTGTGGCTTGGATATCATATTAAATATAGGGACCCCCATACAGTAGTATGAGAAATTTTTTTGTATTCAATGATCGGTATTACCTTCAGGGGCGCGGCACGTGGACGTGCGTTCCATTAGCCTCACTGCATTCCACTCCCATACAGGAAGTGGGCGCAGCTATTACTACGGTCGCACATAAAAGAACCCACAGCCACCACTGCACACAGCTGACTCCACCACTGGAAACCCACTTCTACACCAACGCAGGTAAGACAGGATCGGCACCTCTATGCTCCCGTTACAATCAGGCTCAGTCACCATGTGATAATGCTCTCAACAATTTAGTTGCAGGCTTCCCCTTGCTTCACCTCCACTGGCTGTGCTGCCATTTCCTCTCCCCCCTGGAAGGTATACTTTATTACACTATTTTCCTGTTTCCCTCTTCTCCCTTTTCCCATAACCTACCTTTATCTGCATTTGTGGGGTATCTATATACTATTTATATCACAGTTTTATTCATTAATACGGAAGGGAAGAGTGCGCGTGAGAGTGTTGAACTGCGGAGAGCAAGAGGTTAAGCTGCCCCGATTTGCCACCATTGATAAGCTGTTCACAGTAGATACACATGCTATCCAAGCAGCAGCAGCATCCACCATTACTGCACCCCACCCAGTCAGTGACAGCTCACCAAGTCAGCCAGAGGAGTGGTGTCAGGAATTACACGTAGGCACTGACTACACACCTTCACATCACAAGAAGGGGGTGCAAGTGTGACGCCCTGGACTAGCCAGTTAGTCACAGACATAACACACACACACACCCCCTTTCCCGGATAGTTACACTAGTCAGACACAAAACCGTTGTTGCCTCCCTCCAGGGGCTGATGTCCACACCAGGTGGGGCGGTGCCAGGCGGTTGGCCCCACCCACCAAGGAGTTCACAGGCCTGGAGGTGGGAAAACCAGTTAGTTAGTTGAAGTTCAGTTAAGAGTTGAACCGTGGAGGTAGTGAGTTCAGGGAACAGCCCAGTTTTGGGTAGGAGTGCAAAACTGCTAGTGTCTGGGTCAGATCCCAGGCACTATGGTGAGATAAGGTTTGCACACCAGTGACTATGTAAGGGGAATACATGAAATAGCAGAAACTGCTGTGTGAATACTGACTTGAAAAATTCAATAGCTATATGCAAGAGTGAATATGTGAAAAATGGAATCTGCATTACTGCCATGAACATATGAATCAAGAGAAATTTAGCTACTGAATTGATCAATGCAATAGAGCCCCAACACTACGCCAAAGTATTTCTCTACGTTGGGGTCCCTAGCTTGTGTGTGTCCACTCATGCAGTTAAAAAACCTACCGTGTATGGGAAGCTGAGACCCAGGCTATTTATGCGTATGATATGGATTGGCAATAGGTGTGGTTGGGGAGGGTTCACAAACGAAAAAATACTAACAAATAGGAATAACGTTTGGAACACCATTCTAAGTCCGAACTGGGTGCAAAAACCTAAAAAAACATCACTATGGGGAGATAAGGTATGCACACCAGTGACTATGTAAGGGGAATACATGAAATAGCAGAAACTGCTGTGTGAATACTGACTTGAAAAATCCAATAGCATTAATTCACATAATCCTAGTGACTGCGCACACAACATGGCCAAACGAAAACAAAAGACAGTACCTGGCCATTCAATCAAATGGAAACTCATAGGCAACACAGTCCATTAGACTAGGCAATTACATGCAGCCAAACAAAGTTCATGGGCCTTGCCTCAGAGTCGAACCCACAACCTCTTGGAGAACAAGCAAAGAGCCTACCACTAAACCAACTCAGTGAAGTTGGAAACCGACTCTACATTAATTAACATAATCCTAGTGACTGCGCACACAACATGGCCAAACAAAAGCAAAAGACAGTACCTAGCCTATCAATCCAATAGAAACTCATAGGTAACACAGTACATTGGACTAGGCAATTACATGCAGCCATACAAAGCCCATGGGTCTTGCCCCAGAGTCGAACCCACAAACTCTCGTAGCCAGGGCAAAGAGCCTACCACTACACCAACACAGAGAAGTAGGTGAATGACTCTACATTAATTCACATAATCCTAGTGACTACGCACACAACATGGCCAAACAAATGCAAAAGACATTATCTGGCCTATCAATCCAATGGAAACTCATAGGCAACACAGTCCATTAGACTAGGCACTTACATGCAGCCATGTAAAGTTCATGGGCATTGCCTCAGAGTCGAACCCACAACCTCTTGGAGAACAAGCAAAGAGCCTACCACTAAACCAACTCAGAGAAGTTGGAAACCGACTCTACATTAATTAACATAATCCTAGTGACTGCGCACACAACATGGCCAAACAAAAGCAAAAGACAGTACGTGGCCTATCAATCCAACGGAAACTCATAGGTAACACAGTACATTGCACTAGGCAATTACATGCAGCCATACAAAGCCCATGGGCCTTGCCCCAGAGTCAAACCCACAACCTCTCATAGCCAAGGCAAAGAGCCTACCAATACACCAACACAGAGAAGTGGAAAACCATTTCTACATTAATTCACATAATCCTAGTGACTGCGCACACAACATGGCCAAACAAAAGCAAAAGACAGTACCTAGCCTATCAATCCAATGGGAACTCATAGGCAACACAGTTAATTGAACTAGGCAATTACATGCAGCCATACAAACTCCATGGGCCTTGCCTCAGAGTCAAACCCACAACCTCTTGCAGCTAAGCAAAGAACCTTCCACTACAGCAACACAGAGAACTGGGAAACTGATTCTACATTAATTCACATAATCCTACCGACTGCGCACACAACATAACCAAACAAAAGATAATACCTGGCCAATCAATCCAATGGAAACTCATAGGCAACACAGTCCATTGGACTAGGCAATTACACGCAGCCATATAAAGTCCATGGGCTTTGCCTCAGAGTCAAACCCACAATTTCTCGCAGCCCAAGCAAAGAGCCTACCACTACACCAAGACAGAGAAGTTGGAAACTGAGTTTACATTAGTTCACATAATCCTAGTGACTGCGCACACAACATGGCCAAACAAAAGCAAAAGACAGTACCTGGCCTATCAATCCAATGGGAACTCATAGGCAAAACAGTTAATTGAAATAGGCAATTACATGCAGCCATACAAACTCCAGGGGCCTTGCCTCAGAGTCGAACCCACAACCTCTTGCAGCTTAAGCAAAGAGACTACCACTACACCAACACAGAGAAGTAGGTGAATGACTCTACATTAATTCACATAATCCTAGTGACTGCGCACACAACATTGCCAAACAAAAGAAAAAGACAGTACCTGGCCTATCAATCCAATAGAAACTCATAGGCAAAGCAATCAATTGGACTAGGCAATTACATGCAGCCATACAAAGTCCATGGGCCTTGCCTCAAAGTCGAACTCACAACCTCTCGCAGCTCAAGCAAAGAGCCTACCACTACACCAACACAGAGAAATGTAAACCTGACTCTACATTATTTCACATAATCCTAGTGACTGCGCACACAACATGGCCAAACAAAAACAAAAGACAGTAACTGGCCTATCAATCCAATAGAAACTCATAGGCAACACAGTCCATTGGACTAAGCAATTACATGCAGCCATTCAAAGTCCATGAGCCTTGCATTAGAGTCGAACCCACAACCTCTCGCAGCCCAAGCAAAGAGCCTACCACTACACCAACACAGAGAAGTGGGAAACTGACTCTACATTAATTCCCATAACCCTAGTGACTGCGCACACAACATGGTCAAACAAAAGCAAAAGGCAGTACCTGGCCTATCAATCCAATGGAAACTCATAGGCAACATAGTCCATTGGACTAGGCAATTACATGCAGCCATACAAAGTCCATGGGCCTTGCCTCAGAGTCAAACCCACAACCTCTGGCAGAACAAGCAAAGAGCCTACAACTACAAAAACACAAAGAAGTAGGAAGCTGCGTCTACATTAATTCACATAATCCTAGTGACTGCGCACACAACATGGCCAAACAAAAGCAGAAGACATTACCTAGCCTATCAAGCCAATGGAAACTCATAGGCAACACAGTCAATTGAACTAGGCGATTACATGCAGCCATACAAACTCCATGGGCCTTGCCTCAGAGTCGAACCCACAATTTCTCGCAGCCCAAGCAAAGAGCCTGCCACTACACCAACACAGAGAAGTTGGAATCTGAGTTTACATTAGTTCACATAATCCTAGTGACTGCGCACACAACATGGCCAAACAAAAGCAAAAGACAGTACCTGGCCTATCAATCCGATGGGAACTCATAGGCAACACAGTCAATTGAACTAGGCGATTACATGCAGCCATACAAACTCCATGGGCCTTGCCTCAGAGTCGAACCCACAACCTCTCGCAGCTTAAGCAAAGAGACTACCACTACACCAACACAGAGAATTAGGTGAATGACTCTACATTAATTCACATAATCCTAGTGACTGCGCACACAACATGGCCAAACAAAAGCAAAAGACAGTACCTGGCCTATTAATCCAATGGAAACTCATAGGCAACGCAATCCTTTGGACTAGGCAATAACATGCAGCCATACAAAGTCCATGGGCCTTGCCTCAGAGTCAAAACCACTACCTCTCAAAGTCCAAGCAAAGAGCCTACCACTACACCAACACAGAGAAGTGCGAAATTGACTCAACATAAATTCACATAATCCTAGTGACTGCGCACACAACATGGCCAAACAAAAGCAATAGACAGTCCCTGGCCTATCAATCCAATGGAAACTCATAGACAACATAGTCCATTGGACTAGGCAATTACATGCAGCCATACAAAGTCCATGGGCCATGCCTCAGAGTCGAACTCACAACCTCTCGCAGCCCAAGAAAAAAGCCTACCACTACATCAGCACAGAGAAGTGTGAAACAGACTCTACATTAATTCACATAATCCTAGTGACTGCGCACACAACATGGCCAAACAAAAGCAAAAGACAGTACCTGGCCTATCATTCCAATTGAAACTCATAGGTAACATAGTCCATTGGACTAGGCAATAACATGCAGCCATACAAAGTCCATGGGCCTTGCCTCAAAGTTGAACTCACAACCTCTCGCAGCTCTAGCAAAGGGCCTACAACTACACCAACACAGAGAAATGTGAACCTGACTCTACATTAGGTCACATAATCCTAGTGACTGCGCACACAACATGGCCAAACAAAAGCAAAAGACAGTACCTGGCCTATAAATCCAATAGAAACTCATAGGCAACACAGTCCATTGGACTAGACAATTACATGGAGACATACAAAGTCCATGGGCCTTGCCTCAGAGTCAAACCCACAACCTCTCGCAGCCAAGCAAAGAGCCTACCACTACACCAACACAGAGAAGTGGGAAACTGATTCTACATTAATTCACATAATCCTACCGACTGCGCACACAACATGGCCAAACAAAAGAAAATACCTGGCCTATCAATCCAATGGAAACTCATAGGCAACACAGTCCATTAGACTAGGCAAATACATGCAGCCATACAAAGCCCATGGGCCTTGCCCCAGAGTCGAACCCACAACCTCTTGTAGCCCAAGCAAAGAGCCTACAAATACACCAACACAGAGAAGTGGAAAACTGATTCTACATTAATTCACATAATCCTAGTGACTGCGCACACAACATGGCCAAACAAAAGCAAAAGACATTACCTGGCCTATAAATCCAATAGAAACTCATAGGCAAAGCAATCAATTGGACTAGGCAATTACATGCAGCCATACAAAGTCCATGGGCCTTGCCTCAGAGTCGAACCCACAACCTCTTGTAGCCCAAGCAAAGAGCCTACCACTACACCAACACAGAGAAGTTGGTACAGAGTTTACATTAGTTCACATAATCCTAGTGACTGTGCACACAACATGGCCAAACAAAAGCAAAATACAGTCCCTGGCCTATCAATCCAATGGAAACTCATATACAACATAGTCCATTGGACTAGGCAATTACATGCAGCCATACAAAGTCCATGGGCCTTGCCTCAGAGTCAAACCCACAACCTCTGGCAGAACAAGCAAAGAGCTTACAACTACACCAACACAAAAAAGTAGGAAGCTGCGTCTACATTAATTTACATATTCCTAGCGACTGCGCACACAACATGGCCAAACAAAAGCAAAAGACATTACCTGGCCTATCAAGCCAATGGAAACTCATAGGCAACACAGTCCATTGGACTAAACAATTACATGCAGCCATACAAAGTCCATGGGCTTTGCCTCAGAGTCAAACCCACAATTTCTCGCATCCCAAGCAAAGAGCCTACCACTACAACAACACAGACAAGTTGGAAACTGAGTTTACATTAGTTCACATAATCCTAGTGACTGTGCACACAACATGGCGAAACAAATGCAAAAGACATTATCTGGCCTATCAATCCAATGGAAACTCATAGGCAACACAGTCCATTAGACTAGGCAAATACATGCAGCCATACAAAGTTCATGGGCCTTGCCTCAGAGTCGAACCCACAACCTCTTGGAGAACAAGCAAAGAGCCTACCACTAAACCAACACAGAGAAGTTGGAAACTGATTCTACATTAATTCACATAATCCTACCGACTGCGCACACAACATGGCTAAACAAAAGCAAAAGACAGTACCTGGCTTATCAATCCAATGGAAACTCATAGGCAACACAGTCCATTGGACTAGGCAATAACATGCAGCCATAAAAAGTCCATGGGCCTTGCCTCAGAGTCAAACCCACAACCTCTCGCAGCTCAAGCAAAGAGCCTACCACTACACCAACACAGAGAAATGTGAACCTGCCTCTACATTAATTCACATAATCCTAGTGAGTGCGCACACAACATGGCCAAACGAAAACAAAAGACAGTACCTGGCCTATCAATCCAATGGAAACTCATAGGCAACACAGTCCATTGGACTAGGCAATTACATGCAGCCATAAAAAGTCCATGGGCCTTGCCTCAGAGTCAAACCCACAACCTCTCGCAGCCCAAGCAAAGAGCCTACCACTACACCAACACAGAGAAATGTGAAACTGACTCTACATTAATTCACATAATCCTAGTGACTGCGCACACAACATGGCCAAACGAAAGCAAAAGTCAATACCTGGCCTATCAATCCAATGGAAACTCATAGGCAACAAAGTCCATTGGACTAGGCAATTACATGCAGCCATAAAAAGTCAACGGGCATTGCCTCAGAGTCAAACCCACAACCTCTCAAAGCCCAAGCAAAGAGCCTACCACTACACCAACAAAGAGAAATGTGAAACTGTCTCTACATTAATTCACATATTCCTAGTGACTGCGCACACAACATGGCCAAACAAAAGCAAAAGAAAGCACCTGGCCTATCAATCCAATGGAAACTCATAGGTAACGCAGTCCATTGGACTATGCAATTACATGCAGCCATACAAAGTCCATGGGCCTTGCCTCAGAGTCGAACTCACAACCTCTCGCAGCCCAACAAAAAAGCCTACCACTTCAGCAACACAGAGAAGTGTGAAACTGTCTCTACATTAACTCACATAATCCTAGTGACTGCGCACAAAACATGGCCAAACGAAAACAAAAGACAGTACCTGGCCTATCAATCCATTGGACTAGGCAATTACATGCAGCCATACAAAGTCCATGGGCCTTGCCTCAGAGTCAAACCCACAACCTCTTACAGCCCAAGCAAAGAGCCTACCACTACACCAACACAGAGAAGTGCGAAACTGACTCAACATAAATTCACATAATCCTAGTGACTGCGCACACAACATGGCCAAACAAAAGCTAAAGACAGTCCCTTGCCTATCAATCCAATGGAAACTCATAGACAACATAGCCCATTGGAATAGGCAATTACAAGCAGCCTCACAAAGTCCATGGGCCTTGCCTCAGAGTCAAACCCACAACCTCTGGCAGAACAAGCAAAGAGCCTACAACTACACCAACACAAAGAAGTAGGAAGCTGCGTCTACATTAATTCACATAATCCTAGTGAATGCGCACACAACATGGCCAAACAAAAGCAAAAGACATTACCTGGCCTATCAGGCCAATGGAAACTCATAGGCAACACAGTCCATTGAACTAGGCGATTACATGCAGCCATACAAAGTCCATGGGCCATGCCGCAGAGTCAAACCCACAACCTCTCGCAGCCAAGCAAAGCAGCTTCCACTACACCAACACAGAGAAGTGGGAAACGGATTCTACATTAATTCACATAATCCTAGTGACTGCGCACACAACATGGCCAAACAAAAGCAAAAGACAATACCTGGCCTATCAATCCAATGGAAACTCGTAGGCAACACAGTCCATTGGACTTGACAATTACATGCAGCCATACAAAGTCCATGGGCCTTGCCTCAGAGTCAAACCCACAACCTCTGGCAGAACAAGCAAAGAGCCTACAACTACACCAACACAAAGAAGTAGGAAGTTGCGTCTACATTAATTCACATAATCCTAGTGAATGTGCACACAACATGGCCAAACAAAAGCAAAAGACATTACCTGGCCTATCAAGCCAATGGAAACTCATAGGCAACACAGTCCATTGAACTAGACAATTACATGGAGCCATACAAAGTCCATGGGCCTTGCCTCAAAGTCAAACCCACAACCTCTCGCAGCCAAGCAAAGAGCCTACCACTACACCAACACAGATAAGTGGGAAACTGATTCTACATTAATTCACATAATCCTACCGACTGCGCACACAACATGGCCAAACAAAAGACAATACCTGGCCTATCAATCCAATGGAAACTCATAGGCAACACAGTCCATTAGACTAGGCAAATACATGCAGCCATACAAAGTTCATGGGCCTTGCCTCAGAGTCGAACCCACAACTTCTTGGAGAACAAGCAAAGAGCCTACCACTAAACCAACACAGAGAAGTTGGAAACCGACTCTACATTAATTCACATAATCCTAGTGACTGCGCACACAACATGGCCAAACAAAAGCAAAAGACAGTACCTGGCCTATCAATCCAATGGAAACTCATAGGTAACACAGTACATTAGACTAGGCAATTAAATGCAGCCATACAAAGCCCATGGGCCTTGCCCCAGAGTCGAACCCACAACCTCTCGTAGCCCAAGCAAAGAGCCTACCAATACACCAACACAGAGAAGTGAAAAACTGATTCTACATTAATTCACATAATCCTAGTGACTGCGCACACAACATGGCCAAACAAAAGCAAAAGACAGTACCTGGCCTATCAATCCAATAGAAACTCATAGGCAAAGCAATCAATTGGACTAGGCAATTACATGCAGCCATACAAAGTCCATGGGCCTTGCCTCAGAGTCGAACCCACAACCTCTTGTAGCCCAAGCAAAGAGCCTACCACTAAACCAACACAGAGAAGAGCGAAACTGACTCAACATAAATTCACATAATCCTAGTGACTGCACACACAACATGGCCAAACAAAAGCAAAAGACAGTCCCTGGCCTATCAATCCAATGGAAACTCATATACAACATAGTCCATTGGACTAGGCAATTACATGCAGCCATACAAAGTCCATGGGCCTTGCCTCAGAGTCAAACCCACAACCTCTGGCAGAACAAGCAAAGAGCTTACAACTACACCAACACAAAAAAGTAGGAAGGTGCGTCTACATTAATTCACATATTCCTAGAGACTGCGCACACAACATGGCCAAACAAAAGCAAAAGACATTACCTGGCCTATCAAGCCAATGGAAACTCATAGGCAACACAGTCCATTGGACTAAACAATTACATGCAGCCATACAAAGTCCATGGGCTTTGCCTCTGAGTCAAACCCACAATTTGTCGCAGCCCAAGCAAAGAGCCTACCACTACACCAACACAGACAAGATGGAAACTGAGTTTACATTAGTTCACATAATCCTAGTGACTGTGCACACAACATTGCGAAACAAATGCAAAAGACATTATCTGGCCTATCAATCCAATGGAAACTCATAGGCAACACAGTCCATTAGACTAGGCAAATACATGCAGCCATACAAAGTTCATGGGCCTTGCCTCAGAGTCGAACCCACAACCTCTTGGAGAACAAGCAAAGAGCCTACCACTAAACCAACACAGAGAAGTTGGAAACTGACTCTACATTAATTCACATAATCCTAGTGACTGCGCACACAACATGGCCAAACAAAAGCAAAAGACAGTACCTGGCCTATCAATCCAATGGAAACTCATAGGCAACACAGTCCATTGGACTAGACAATTACATGGAGACATACAAAGTCCATGGGCCTTGCTTCAGAGTCAAACCCACAACCTCTCGCAGCCAAGCAAAGAGCCTACCACTACACCAATACAGAGAAGTGGGAAACTGATTCTACATTAATTCACATAATCCTACCGACTGCGCACACAACATGGCTAAACAAAAGCAAAAGACAGTACCTGGCTTATCAATCCAATGGAAACTCATAGGCAACACAGTCCATTGGACTAGGCAATAACATGCAGCCATACAAAGTCCATGGGCCTTGCCTCAAAGTCGAACTCACAACCTCACGCAGCTCAAGCAAAGAGCCTACCACTACACCAACACAGAGAAATGTGAACCTGCCTCTACATTAATTCACATAATCCTAGTGACTGCGCACACAACATGGCCAAACGAAAGCAAAAGTCCATACCTGGCCTATCAATCCAATGGAAACTCATAGGCAACACAGTCCATTGGACTAGGCAATTACATGCAGCCATAAAAAGTCCATGGGCCTTGCCTCAGAGTCAAACCCACAACTTCTCGCAGCCCAAGCAAAGATCCTACCACTACACCAACACAGAGAAATGTGAAACTGACTCTACATTAATTCACATAATCCTAGTGACTGCGCACACAACATGGCCAAACGAAAGCAAAAGTCAATACCTGGCCTATCAATCCAATGGAAACTCATAGGCAACACAGTCCAGTGGACTAGGCAATTACATGCAGTTATACAAAGTCCATGAACCTTGCATTAGAGTCGAACTCACAACCTCTCGCAGCCCAAGAAAAAAAGCCTACCGCTACAGCAACACAGAGAAGTGTGAAACTGACTCTACATTAATTCACATAATCCTAGTGACTGCGCACACAACATGGCCAAACAAAAGCAAAAGGCAGTACCTGGCCTATCAATCCAATGGGAACTCATAGGCAACACAGTCAATTGAACTACGCAATTATATGCAGCCATACAAACTCCATGGGCCTTGCCTCAGAGTCGAACCCACAACCTCTCGCAGGTTAAGCAAAGAGCCTACCCCTAAACCAACACAGAGAAGTTGGGAACTGACTCTACATTAATTCACATAATCCTACCGACTGCGCACACAACATGGCTAAACAAAAGACAATACCTGGCCTATCAATCCAATGGAAACTCATAGGCAACACAGTCCATTGGACTAGAAAATTACATGGAGACATACAAAGTCCATGGGCCTTGCCTCAGAGTCAAACCCTCAACCTCTCGCAGCCAAGCAAAGAGCCTACCACTACACCAACACAGAGAAATGTGAACCAGACTCTACATTAATTCACATAATCCTAGTGACTGCGCACACAACATGGCCAAACAAAAGCAAAAGACGGTACCTGGCCTATCAATCCAATGGAAACTCATAGGCAACGCAATCAATTGGACTAGGCAATTACATGCAGCCATACAAAGTCCATGGGCCTTGTCTCAGAGTCAAACCCACAACCTCTCTCAGCCCAAGCAAAGAGCCTACCACTACACCAACACAGAGAAGAGCAAAACTGACTCAACATAAATTCACATAATCCTAGTGACTGCGCACACAACATGGCCAAACAAAAGCAAAAGACAGTCCCTGGCCTATCAATCCAATGGAAACTCATAGAGAACATAGTCCATTGGACTAGGCAATTACATGCAGCCATACAAAGTCCATGGGCCTTGCCTCAGAGTCGAACTCACAACCTCTCGCAGCCCAAGAAAAAAGCCTACCACTACACCAACACAGAGAAATGTGAACCTGACTCTACATTAATTCACATAATCCTAGTAATGTACTGTGTTACCTATGAGTTTACATTGGATTGATAGGCCAGGTAATGTCTTTTGCTTTTGTTTGGCCATGTTGTGTGCGCAGTCACTAGGATTATGTGAATTAATGTAGAGTCGGTTTCCAACTTCTCTGTGTTGGATTAGTGGTAGGCTCTTTGCTTGTTCTCCAAGAGGATGTGGGTTCGACTCTGAGGCAAGGCCCATGAACTTTATATGGCTGCATGTATTTGCCTAGTCTAATGGACTGTGTTGCCTATGAGTTTCCATTGGATTGATAGGCCAGGTATTGTCTTTTGTTTGGCCATGTTGTGTGCGCAGTCGGTAGGATTATGTGAATTAATGTAGAATCAGTTTCCCACTTCTCTGTGTTGGTGTAGTGGTAGGCTCTTTGCTTGGCTGCGAGAGGTTGTGGGTTTGACTCTGAGGAAAGGCCCATGGACTTTGTATGTCTCCATGTAATTGTCTAGTCCAATGGACTGTGTTGCCTATGATTTTCCATTGGATTGATAGGCCAGGTACTGTCTTTTGCTTTTGTTTGGCCATGTTGTGTGCGCAGTCACTAGGATTATGTGAATTAATGTAAACTCAGTTACCAACTTCTCTGTGTTGGTGTAGTGGTAGGCTCTTTGCTTGGGCTGCGAGAAGTTGTGGGTTTGACTTTTAGGCAAAGCCCATGGACTTTGTATGGCTGCATGTAATTGCCTAGTCCAATGGACTGTGTTGCCTATGAGTTTCCATTGAATTGATAGGCCAGGTATTGTCTTTTGTTTGGCCGTGTTGTGTGCGCAGTCGGTAGGATTGTGTGAATTAATGTAGAATCAGTTTCCCACTTCTCTGTGTTGGTTTAGGGGTAGGCTCTTTGCTTAAGCTGCGAGAGGTTGTGGGTTCGACTCTGAGGCAAGGCCCATGGAGTTTGTATGGCTGCATGTAATTGCGTAGTTCAATTGACTGTGTTGCCTATGAATTCCCATTGGATTGATAGGCCAGGTACTGCCTTTTGCTTATGTTTGGCCATGTTGTGTTCGCAGTCACTAGGATTATGTGAATTAATGTAGAGTCAGGTTCACATTTCTCTGTGTTGGTGTAGTGGTAGGCTCTTTGCTTGAGCTGCGGGAGGTTGTGAGTTAGACTTTGAGGCAAGGCCCATGGACTTTGTATGGCTGCATGTTATTGCCTAGTCCAATGGACTATGTTGCCTATGAGTTTCAATTGGATTGATAGGCCAGGTACTGTCTTTTGCTTTTGTTTGGCCATGTTGTGTTCGCAGTCACTAGGATTATGTGAATTAATGTAGAGTCATTCACCTACTTCTCTGTGTTGGTGTAGTTGTAGTCTTTTGCTTAAGCTGTGAGAGGTTGTGGGTTCGACTCTGAGGCAAAGCACATGGAGTTTGTATGGCAGCATGTAATTGCCTAGTTCAATTGACTGTGTTGCCTATGAGTTTCCATTGAATTGATAGGCCAGGTATTGTCTTTTGTTTGGCCATGTTGTGTGCGCAGTCACTAGGATTATGTGAACTAATGTAAACTCAGTTTCCAACTTCTCTGTGTTGGTGTAATCGTAGGCTATTAACTTGGGCTGCGAGAAATTGTGGGTTTGACTCTGAGGCAAAGCCCATGGACTTTGTATGGCTGCATGTAATTGCCAAGTCCAATGGACTGTGTTGCCTATGAGTTTCCTTTGAATTGATAGGCCAGGTATTGTCTTTTGTTTGGCCATGTTGTGTGCGCAGTCAGTAGGATTATTTGAATTAATGTAGAATCAGTTTCCCACTTCTCTGTGTTGGTGTAGTGGTAGGCTCTTTGCTTGGGCTGCGAGAGGTTGTGGGTTCGACTCTAATGCAAGGCCCATGGACTTTGTATGGCTGCATGTAATTGCCTAGTCCAATGTACTGTGTTAGCTTTGAGTTTCCATTGGATTGATAGGCCAGGTACTGTCTTTTGCTTTTGTTTGGCCATGTTGTGTGCGCAGTCACTAGGATTCTGTGAATTAATGTAGAGTCTGTTTCCAGCTTCTCTGTGTTGGTTTAGTGGTAGGCTATTTGCTTGTTCTCCAAGAGGTGGTGGGTTCGACTCTGAGGCAAGGCCCATTAACTTTGTATGACTTTGCTTAGTCTAATGGACTATGTTGCCTATGATTTCATTGGATTGATAGGCCAGATAATATCTTTTGCATTTGTTTGGCCATGTTGTGTGCGCAGTCACTAGGATTATGTGAATTAATGTAGAGTCATTTACCTACTTCTCTGTGTTGGTGTAGTGGTAGTCTCTTTGCTTAAGCTGCGAAAGGTTGTTGGGTCGACATTGAGGCAAGGCCCATGGAGTTTGTATTGCTGCATGTAATTGCCTATTTTAGTTGACCGTGTTACCTATGAGTTCCTATTGGATTGATAGGCCAGGTACTACCTTTTGCTTTTGTTTGGCCATGTTGTGTGCGCAGTCACTAGGATTATGTGAACTAATGTAAACTCAGTTTTCAACTTCTCTGTGTTGGTGTAGTGGTAGGCACTTTGCTTGGGCTGCGAGAAAATGTGGGTTTGACTCTGAGGCAAAGCCCATAGACTTTGTATGGCTGCATGTAATTGCCTAGTCCAATGTACTGTGTTGCCTATGAGTTTTCATTGGACTGATAGGCCAGGTAATGTCTTTTGTTTGGTTATGTTGTGTGCGAAGTCGGTAGGATTATGTGAATTAATGTAGAATCAGTTTCCCACTTCTCTGTGTTGGTGTAGTGGAAGGCGCTTTGCTTGGCTGCGAGAGGTTGTGGGTTTGACTCTGAGGCAAGGCCCATGGACTTTGTATGGCTGCATGTAATTGCCTAGTCCAATGGACTTTGTTGCCTATGAGTTTCCATTGGATTGATAGGCCAGGTAATGTCTTTTGCTTTCGTTTGGCCATGTTGTGTGGGCAGTCACTAGGATTATGTGAATTAATGTAGAGTCAGTTTCACATTTCTCTGTGTTGGTGTAGTGTTAGGCTCTTTGCTTGGGCTGCGAGAGGTTGTGGGTTTGACTCTGAGGCAAGGCCCATGGACTTTTTATGGCTGCATGTAATTGCCTAGTCCAATGGACTGTGTTGCCTATGAGTTTCCATTGGATTGATAGGCCAGGTACTGTCTTTTGTTTTCGTTTGGCCATGTTGTGTGCGCACTCACTAGGATTATGTGAATTAATGTAGAGGCAGGTTCACATTTCTCTGTGTTGGTGTAGTGGTAGGCTCTTTGCTTGAGCTGCGAGAGGTTGTGGGTTTGACTCTGAGGCAAGGCCCATGGACTTTTTATGGCTGCATGTTATTGCCTAGTCCAATGGACTGTGTTGCCTATGAGTTTCCATTGGATTGATAAGCCAGGTACTGTCTTTTGCTTTTGTTTAGCCATGTTGTGTGCGCAGTCGGTAGGATTATGTGAATTAATGTAGAATCAGTTTCCAACTTCTCTGTGTTGGTTTAGTGGTAGGCTCTTTGCTTGTTCTCCAAGAGGTTGTGGGTTCGACTCTGAGGCAAGGCCCATGAACTTTGTATGGCTGCATGTATTTGCCTAGTCTAATGGACTGTGTTGCTTATGAGTTTCCATTGGATTCATAGGCCAGATAATGTCTTTTGCATTTGTTTCGCCATGTTGTGTGCACAGTCACTAGGATTATGTGAACTAATGTAAACTCAGTTTCCAACTTGTCTGTGTTGGTGTTTTGGAGGCTCTTTGCTTGGGCTGCGAGAAATTGTGGGTTTGACTCTGAGGCAAAGCCCATGGACTTTGTATGGCTGCATGTAATTGTTTAGTCCAATGGACTGTGTTGCCTATGAGTTTCCATTGGCTTGATAGGCCAGGTAATGTCTTTTGCTTTTGTTTGGCCATGTTGTGTGCGCAGTCGCTAGGAATATGTAAATTAATGTAGACGCAGCTTCCTACTTTTTTGTGTTGGTGTAGTTGTAAGCTCTTTGCTTGGGCTACAAGAGGTTGTGGGTTCGACTCTGAGGCAAGGCCCATGGACTTTGTATGGCTGCATGTAATTGCCTAGTCCAATTGATTGCTTTGCCTATGAGTTTCTATTGGATTTATAGGCCAGGTAATGTCTTTTGCTTTTGTTTGGCCATGTTGTGTGCGCAGTCACTAGGATTATGTGAATTAATGTAGAATCAGTTATCCACTTCTCTGTGTTGGTGTATTTGTAGGCTGTTTGCTTGGGCTACAAGAGGTTGTGGGTTCGACTCTGGGGCAAGGCCCATGGGCTTTGTATGGCTGCATGTATTTGCCTAGTCTAATGGACTGTGTTGCCTATGAGTTTCCATTGGATTGATAGGCCAGGTATTTTCTTTTGTTTGGCCATGTTGTGTGCGCAGTCGGTAGGATTATGTGAATTAATGTAGAATCAGTTTCCCACTTCTCTGTGTTGGTGTAGTGGTAGGCTCTTTGCTTGGCTGCGAGAGGTTGTGGGTTTGACTCTGAGGCAAGGCCCATGGACTTTGTATGTCTCCAGGTAATTGTCTAGTCCAATGGACTGTGTTGCCTATGAGTTTCCATTGGATTGATGGGCCAGGTACTGTCTTTTGCTTTTGTTTGGCCATGTTGTGTGCGCAGTCACTAGGATTATGTGAATTAATGTAGAGTCAGGTTCACACTTCTCTGTGTTGCTGTAGTGGTAGGCTTTTTTCTTGGGCTGCGAGAGGTTGTGAGTTCGACTCTGAGGCAAGGCCCATGGACTTTGTATGGCTGCATGTTATTGCCTAGTCCAATGGACTATGTTACCTATGAGTTTCAATTGGAATGATAGGCCAGGTACTGTCTTTTGCTTTTGTTTGGCCATGTTGTGTGCGCAGTCACTAGGATTATGTGAATTAATGTAGAATCATTCTCCTACTTCTCTGTGTTGGTGTAGTGGTAGGCTCTTTGCTTGGGCTTTGAGAAGTAGTGGTTTTGACTCTGAGGCAAGGCCCATGGACTTTGTATGGCTGCATGTTATTGCCTAGTCCAAAGGATTGCGTTGCCTATGAGTTTCCATTGGATTAATAGGCTAGGTAATGTCTTCTGCTTTTGTTTGGCCATGTTGTGTGCGCAGTCACTAGGATTATGTGAATTAATGTAGAGTCATTCACCTAATTCTCTGTGTTGGTGTAGTGGTAGTCTCTTTGCTTAAGCTGCGAGAGGTTGTGGGTTCGACTCTGAGGCAAGGCCCATGGAGTTTGTATAGCTGCATGTAATCGCCTAGTTCAATTGACTGTGTTGCCTATGAGTTCCCATCGGATTGATAGGCCAGGTACTGTCTTTTGCTTTTGTTTGGCCATGTTGTGTGCGCAGTCACTAGGATTATGTGAACTAATGTAAACTCAGATTCCAATTTCTCTGTGTTGGTGTAGTGGTAGGCTCTTTGCTTGGGCTGCGAGATGTTGTGGGTTCGACTCTGAGGCAAGGCCCATGGAGTTTGTATGGCTGCATGTAATCGCCTAGTTCAATTGACTGTGTTGCCTATGAGTTTCTATTGGCTTGATAGGCTAGGTAATGTCTTCTGCTTTTGTTTGGCCATGTTGTGTGCGCAGTCACTAGGATTATGTGAATTAATGTAGACGCAGCTTCCTACTTCTTTGTGTTTTTGTAGTTGTAGGCTCTTTGCTTGTTCTGCCAGAGGTTGTGGGTTTGACTCTGAGGCAAGGCCCATGGACTTTGTATGGCTGCATGTAATTGCCTAGTCCAATGGACGATGTTGCCTATGAGTTTCCATTGGATTGATAGGCCAGGTACTGCCTTTTGCTTTTGTTTGACCATGTTGTGTGCGCAGTCACTAGGGTTATGGGAATTAATGTAGAGTCAGTTTCCCACTTCTCTGTGTTGGTGTAGTGGTAGGCTCTTTGCTTGGGCTGCGAGATGTTGAGGGTTCGACTCTAATGCAAGGCTCATGGACTTTGAATGGATGCATGTAATTGCTTAGTCCAATGGACTGTGTTGCCTATGAGTTTCTATTGGATTGATAGGCCAGTTACTGTCTTTTGTTTTCGTTTGGCCATGTTGTGTGCGCAGTCACTAGGATTATGTGAAATAATGTAGAGTCAGGTTTACATTTCTCTGTGTTGGTGTAGTGGTAGGCTCTTTGCTTGAGCTGCGAGAGGCAGCACAGAGAAGTAGGAGAATGATTCTACATTAATGCACATAATCCTAGTGACTGCGCATACAACATGGCCAAACAAAAGCAAAAAACAGTACCTGGCCTATCATTCCAATTGAAACTCATGGGTAACACAGTCCATTGGACTAGGCAATTACATGCAGCCATAAAAAGTCCATGGGCCTTGCCTCAGAGTCAAACCCACAACCTCTCGCAGCCCAAGCAAAGAGCCTAACACTACACCAACACAGAGAAATGTGAAACTGACTCTACATTAATTCACATAATCCTAGTGACTGCGCACACAACATGGCCAAACGAAAGCAAAAGTCAATACCTGGCCTATCAATCCAATGGAAACTCATAGGCAACAAAGTCCATTGGACTAGGCAATTACATGCAGCCATAAAAAGTCCATGGGCCTTGCCTCAGAGTCGAACTCACAACCTCTCGCAGCCCAACAAAAAAGCCTACCACTTCAGCAACACAGAGAAGTATGAAACTGTCTCTACATTAACTCACATAATCCTAGTGACTGCGCACAAAACATGGCCAAACGAAAACAAAAGACAGTACCTGGCCTATCAATCCATTGGACTAGGCAATTACATGCAGCCATACAAAGTCCATGGGCCTTGCCTCAGAGTCAAACCCACAACCTCTCACAGCCCAAGCAAAGAGCCTACCACTACACCAACACAGAGAAGTGCGAAACTGACTCAACATAAATTCACATAATCCTAGTGACTGCGCACACAACATGGCCAAACAAAAGCTAAAGACAGTCCTTTGCCTATCAATCCAATGGAAACTCATAGACAACATAGTCCATTGGAATAGGCAATTACATGCAGCCTCACAAAGTCCATGGGCCTTGCCTCAGAGTCAAACCCACAACCTCTGGCAGAACAAGCAAAGAGCCTACAACTACACCAACACAAAGAAGTAGGAAGCTGCGTCTACATTAATTCACATAATCCTAGTGAATGCGCACACAACATGGCCAAACAAAAGCAAAAGACATTACCTGGCCTATCAATCCAATGGAAACTCATAGGCAACACAGTCCATTGAACTAGGCGATTACATGCAGCCATACAAAGTCCATGGGCCATGCCGCAGAGTCAAACCCACAACCTCTCGCAGCCAAGCAAAGCAGCTTCCACTAGACCAACACAGAGAAGTGGGAAACGGATTCTACATTAATTCACATAATCCTAGTGACTGCGCACACAACATGGCCAAACAAAAGCAAAAGACAATACCTGGCCTATCAATCCAATGGAAACTCGTAGGCAACACAGTCCATTGGACTTGGCAATTACATGCAGCCATACAAAGTCCATGGGCTTTGCCTCTGAGTCAAACCCACAATTTCTCGCAGCCCAAGCAAAGAGCCTACCACTACACCAACACAGACAAGATGGAAACTGAGTTTACATTAAGAACCTATAAAGATGTGAGTGAACCAGCCAATATAAAAGTTTATAATCTTTATTGAAAAATTTGTTAAAAGACAAACACATAAAACAGACAATGATGAGGACACATACAATTAACCTCAGGTGAACCAAAATATACAAGCAATAAATAGCATAAGTGCATAATGGTCATGTATCGGAAAAAAAGTGCACCAAAAAAGGGGTGCTGTCCAAGTTTCTTTGAAGAGCCAATAGTCTTTAGGTAGATGAAGAGTGTCCCAAAGAACACCAATAAGGTGGAACTATATTAAATTTCAAGCTAAACAAAGCTTTTTTCTTCATTCAAGACTAAATGTATGAGAGCCACAATCCTATTGCTACAAAACGTGGCATATAACAGGGGAAACAAAGAATACATGTGTCTATGATATTAACAGGATATAATCCTATAAGATGCAAACATAATAGTTTATAAAAAGTAAATCCTGAATGGATCAGGTGGTATAACCACAACAATGTTTCCAAATGCCTACAGTCCCAAACAGGGGAGAAGCAGGATCTCAACCATACATATAAAGAAAAGGCAGAAACTGACACAAGTGTCAAAATATAACACTTTTTTCACAGGGCTGGACTAGGAGGCCATATTCCCAGTGTTATAATCAGATAGAAGGGCGGAATGGCTGCATTACCACAGTACTATACCTTTACAAGGAAACAGAGTCAGCCATAGGACCGACCCAAACACTGTGGTGAATCCACAAAAACACACACCAGAAGGGTGTTACAGGGCCCAGACTAAAAAGCCATATTCCCAGTACTATAGCCCACAGAAAGGCAGCATGGCTGCAATACCACAGTAATTTGCCCCTACAAGGGAACAAAGTCAGCCATAAGAACCAACCTTAGCACTGAGTGGCAAGCCCACAAAGACACAGACCAGGAAGATAATAACCTGAGGATAAAGGTACCCCGACACGTGTTTCCCCTTGGAAGAAGCTTTTCTGCGAAACACGTGTCGGGGTACCTTTGGCGTTTGGTGACTGTTCACATTGGGTCATCAGGCTTTGTCCACAGGCTATATATATATACTTCATGCAGCATTTGCTTGGACCTGTCCCGCCCACAGCCATGACTCAGTCATGGGTACGGGACTGCAATAGACCAGGTGAGTGCTGCTGAGAGCAGTTCTGCTATTTATATGTGAGGCCGCATGGCACATTTTATAAAAATATTTTAGTGTAGGACTGCTTCAAATGAGATTTGCCGTGACGTGGCGAAGCAGCTTTCTGTGGGCTATAGTACTGGGAATATGGCTTTTTAGTCTGGGCCCTGTAACACCCTTCTGGTGTGTGTTTTTGTGGATTCACCACAGTGTTTGGGTCGGTCCTATGGCTGACTCTGTTTCCTTGTAAAGGTATAGTACTGTGGTAATGCAGCCATTCCGCCCTTCTATCTGATTATAACACTGGGAATATGGCCTCCTAGTCCAGCCCTGTGAAAAAAGTGTTATATTTTGACACTTGTGTCAGTTTCTGCCTTTTCTTTATATGTATGGTTGAGATCCTGCTTCTCCCCTGTTTGGGACTGTAGGCATTTGGAAACATTGTTGTGGTTATACCACCTGATCCATTCAGGATTTGCTTTTTATAAACTATTATGTTTGCATCTTATAGGATTATATCCTGTTAATATCATAGACACATGTATTCTTTGTTTCCCCTGTTATATGCCACGTTTTGTAGCAATAGGATTGTGGCTCTCATACATTTAGTCTTGAATGAAGAAAAAAGCTTTGTTTAGCTTGAAATTTAATATAGTTCCACCTTATTGGTGTTCTTTGGGACACTCTTCATCTACCTAAAGACTATTGGCTCTTCAAAGAAACTTGGACAGCACCCCTTTTTTGGTGCACTTTTTTTCCGATACATGACCATTATGCACTTATGCTATTTATTGCTTGTATATTTTGGTTCACCTGAGGTTAATTGTATGTGTCCTCATCATTGTCTGTTTTATGTGTTTGTCTTTTAACAAATTTTTCAATAAAGATTATATACTTTTATATTGGCTGGTTCACTCACATCTTTATAGGTTCTTACTGCTTAAATGAGTGTAGCTATCTTTACTTTTTGGTCATTCAATTGGTTCTTTTGAGTTTACATTAGTTCACATAATCCTAGTGACTGTGCACACAACATTGCGAAACAAATGCAAAAGACATTATCTGGCCTATCAATCCAATGGAAACTCATAGGCAACACAGTCCATTAGACTAGGCAAATACATGCAGCCATACAAAGTTCATGGGCCTTGCCTCAGAGTCGAACCCACAACCTCTTGGAGAACAAGCAAAGAGCCTACCACTAAACCAACACAGAGAAGTTGGAAACTGACTCTACATTAATTCACATAATCCTAGTGACTGCGCACGCAACATGGCCAAACAAAAGCAAAAGACAGTACCTGGCCTATCAATCCAATGGAAACTCATAGGCAACACAGTCCATTGGACTAGACAATTACATGGAGACATACAAAGTCCATGGGCCTTGCTTCAGAGTCAAACCCACAACCTCTCGCAGCCAAGCAAAGAGCCTTCCACTACACCAATACAGAGAAGTGGGAAACTGATTCTACATTAATTCACATAATCCTACCGACTGCGCACACAACATGGCTAAACAAAAGCAAAAGACAGTACCTGGCTTATCAATCCAATGGAAACTCATAGGCAACACAGTCCATTGGACTAGGCAATAACATGCAGCCATACAAAGTCCATGGGCCTTGCCTCAAAGTCGAACTCACAACCTCTCGCAGCTCAAGCAAAGAGCTTACCACTACACCAACACAGAGAAATGTGAACCTGCCTCTACATTAATTCACATAATCCTAGTGACTGCGCACACAACATGGCCAAACGAAAGCAAAATTCCATACCTGGCCTATCAATCCAATGGAAACTCATAGGCAACACAGTCCATTGGACTAGGCAATTACATGCAGCCATAAAAAGTCCATGGGCCTTGCCTCAGAGTCAAACCCACAACTTCTCGCAGCCCAAGCAAAGATCCTACCAATACACCAACACAGAGAAGTGGAAAACAGATTCTACATTAATTCACATAATCCTAGTGACTGCGCACACAACATGGCCAAACGAAAGCAAAAGACAGTACCTGGCCTATCAATCCAATGGAAACTCAGAGGCAACCCCATCCATTGGACTAGGCAATTACATGCAGCCATACAGAGTCCATGGGCCTTGCCTCAGAGTCTATCCCACAACCTTTGGCAGAACAAACAAAGAGCCTACAACCACACCAACACAAAGAAGTAGGAAGCTGCATCTACATTAATTCACATAATCCTAGTGACTGCGCACACAACATGGCCAAACAGAAGCAAAAGACATTACCTGGCCTATCAAGCCAATGGAAACTCATAGGCAACACAGTCCATTGAACTAGGCAATTACATGCAGCCATACAAAGTCCATGGGCCTTGCCTCAGACTCAAACCCACAATCTCTCGCAGCCAAGCAAAGCGCCTTCCACTACACCAACACAGAGAAGTTGGGAACTGATTCTACATTAATTCACATAATCCTACCGACTTCGCACACAACATAACCAAACAAAAGACATTACCTGGCCTATCAGTCCAATGAAAACTCATAGGCAACACAGTACATTGGACTAGGCAATTACATGCAGCCATACAAAGTCTATGGGCTTTGCCTCAGAGTCAAACCCACATTTTCTCGCAGCCCAAGCAAAGAGCCTACCACTACACCAACACAGAGAAGTTGAAAACTGAGTTTACATTAGTTCACATAATCCTAGTGACTGCGCACACAACATGGCCAAACAAAAGCAAAAGGTAGTACCTGGCCTATCAATCCAATAGGAACTCATAGGTAACACAGTCAACTAAAATAGGCAATTACATGCAGCCATACAAACTCCATGGGCCTTGCCTCAAAGTCGACCCAACAACCTTTCGCAGCTTAAGCAAAGAGACTACCACTACACCAACACAGAGAAGTAGGTAAATGACTCTACATTAATTCACATAATCCTAGTGACTGCGCACACAACATGGCCAAACAAATGCAAAAGATATTATCTGGCCTATCAATCCAATGAAATCATAGGCAACATAGTCCATTAGACTAAGCAAAGTCATACAAAGTTAATGGGCTTTGCCTCAGAGTCGAACCCACAACCTCTTGGAGAACAAGCAAAGAGCCTACCACTAAACCAACACAGAGAAGTTGGAAACAGACTCTACATTAATTCACAGAATCCTAGTGACTGCGCACACAACATGGCCAAACAAAAGCAAAAGACAGTACCTGGCCTATCAATCCAATGGAAACTCAAAGCTAACACAGTACATTGGACTAGGCAATTACATGCAGCCATACAAAGTCCATGGGCCTTGCATTAGAGTCGAACCCACAACCTCTCGCAGCCCAAGCAAAGAGCCTACCACTACACCAACACAGAGAAGTGGGAAACTGATTCTACATTAATTCAAATAATCCTACTGACTGCGCACACAACATGGCCAAACAAAAGACAATACCTGGCCTATCAATTCAAAGGAAACTCATAGGCAACACAGTCCATTGGACTTGGCAATTACATGCAGCCATACAAAGTCCATGGGCTTTGCCTCAGAGTCAAACCCACAATTTCTCGCAGCCCAAGTTAATAGCCTACGATTACACCAACACAGAGAAGTTGGAAACTGAGTTTACATTAGTTCACATAATCCTAGTGACTGCGCACACAACATGGCCAAACAAAAGACAATACCTGGCCTATCAATTCAATGGAAACTCATAGGCAACACAGTCAATTGAACTAGGCAATTACATGCTGCCATACAAACTCCATGTGCTTTGCCTCAGAGTCGAACCCACAACCTCTCACAGCTTAAGCAAAGAGACTACAACTACACCAACACAGAGAAGTAGGTGAATGACTCTACATTAATTCACATAATCCTAGTGACTGCGAACACAACATGGCCAAACAAAAGCAAAAGACAGTACCTGGCCTATCAATCCAATTGAAACTCATAGGCAACATAGTCCATTGGACTAGGCAATAACATGCAGCCATACAAAGTCCATGGGCCTTGCCTCAAAGTCTAACTCACAACCTCTCGCAGCTCAAGCAAAGAGCCTACCACTACACCAACACAGAGAAATGTGAACCTGACTCTACATTAATTCACATAATCCTAGTGACTGCGAACACAACATGGCCAAACATAAGCAAAAGGCAGTACCTGGCCTATCAATCCAATGGGAACTCATACGCAACACAGTCAATTGAACTACGCAATTACATGCAGCCATACAAACTCCATGGGCCTTGCCTCAGAGTCGAACCCACAACCTCTCGCAGCTTAAGCAAAGAGCCTACCCCTAAACCAACACAGAGAAGTGGGAAACTGATTCTACATTAATTCACATAATCCTACCGACTGCGCACACAACACGGCCAAACAAAAGACAATACCTGGCCTATCAATTCAATGGAAACTCATAGGCAACACAGTCCATTGGACTAGGCAATTACATGCAGCCATACAAAGTCCATGGGCTTTGCCTAAAAGTCAAACCCACAACTTCTCGCAGCCCAAGCAAAGAGCCTACCACTACACCAACACAGAGAAGTTGGTAACTGAGTTTACATTAATTCACATAATCCTAGTGACTGCGCACACAACATGGCCAAACAAAAGCAAAAGACAGTACCTGGCCTATCAGTCCAATGGAAAATCATAGGCAACACAGTCCATTGGACTAGACAATTACATGGAGACATACAAAGTCCATGGGCCTTTCCTCAGAGTCAAACCCACAACCTCTCGCAGCCAAGCAAAGAGCCTACCACTACACCAACACAGAGAAGTGGGAAACTGATTCTACATTAATTCACATAATCCTACCGACTGCGCACACAACATGGCCAAACAAAAGACAACACCTGGCCTATCAATCCAATGGAAACTCATAGGCAACACAGTCCATTAGACTAGGCAAATACATGCAGCCATATAAAGTTCATGGGCCTTGCCTCAGAGTCGAACCCACATCCTCTTGGAGAACAAGCAAAGAGCCTACCACTAATCCAACACAGAGAAGTTGGAAACCGACTCTACATTAATTCACATAATCCTAGTGACTGCGCACAACCATGGCCAAACAAAAGCAAAAGACATTACCTGGCCTATCAATCCAATGTAAACTCATAGGTAACACAGTACATTACTAGGATTATGTGAATTAATGTAGAGTCAGGTTCACATTTCTCTGTGTTGGTGTAGTGGTAGGCTCTTTGCTTGAGCTGCGAGAGTTTGTGAGTTAGACTTTGAGGCATGGCCCATGGACTTTGTATGGCTGCATGTTATTGCCTAGTCCAATGGACTATGTTGCCTATGAGTTTCAATTGGATTGATAGGCAAGGTACTGTCTTTTGCTTTTGTTTGGCCATGTTGTGTTCGCAGTCACTAGGATTATGTGAATTAATGTAGAGTCATTCACCTACTTCTCTGTGTTGGTGTAGTTGTAGTCTCTTTGTTGCTTATGAGTTTCAATTTGATTGATAGGCCAGGTACTGTCTTTTGCTTTTGTTTGGCCATGTTATGTGCGCAGTCACTAGGATTATGTGAATTAATGTAGAGTCATTCACCTTCTTCTCTGTGTTGGTGTAGTGGTAGTCCCTTTGCTTAAACTGCGAGAGGTTGTGGGTTCGACTCTGAGGCAAAGCCCATGGAGTTTGTATGGCAGCATGTAATTGCCTAGTTCAATTGACTGTGTTGCCTATGAGTTTCCATTGAATTGATAGGCCAGGTATTGTCTTTTGTTTGGCCATGTTGTGTGCGCAGTCACTAGGATTATGTGAACTAATGTAAACTCAGTTTCCAACTTCTCTGTGTTGGTGTAATCGTAGGCTATTTCCTTGGGCTGCGAGAAATTGTGGGTTTGACTCTGAGGCAAAGCCCATGGACTTTGTATGGCTGCATGTAATTGCCAAGTCCAATGGACTGTGTTGCCTATGAGTTTCCTTTGAATTGATAGGCCAGGTATTGTCTTTTGTTTGGCCATGTTGTGTGCGCAGTCGGTAGGATTATTTGAATTAATGTAGAAACAGTTTCCCACTTCTCTGTGTTGGTGTAGTGGTAGGCTCTTTGCTTGGGCTGCGAGAGGTTGTGGGTTCGACTCTAATGCAAGGCCCATGGACTTTGTATGTCTCCATGTAATTGTCTAGTCCAATGGACTGTGTTGCCTATGAGTTTCCATTGGTTTGATAGGCCAGGTACTGTCTTTTGCTTTTGTTTGGCCATGTTATGTGCGCAGTCACTAGGATTATGTGAATTAATGAAGAATTGGTTTTCCACTTCTCTGTGTTGGTGTATTAGTAGGCTCTTTCCTTGGGCTACGAGAGGGTGTGGGTTCGACTCTGGGGCAAGGCCAATGGGCTTTGTATGGCTGCATGTAATTGCCTAGTCCAATGTACTGTGTTAGCTTTGAGTTTCCATTGGATTGATAGGCCAGGTGCTGTCTTTTGCTTTTGTTTTGCCATGTTGTGTGCGCAGTCACTAGGATTCTGTGAATTAATGTAGAGTTTGTTTCCAACTTCTCTGTGTTGGTTTAGTGGTAGGCTCTTTGCTTGTTCTCCAAGAGGTTGTGGGTTCGACTCTGAGGCAAGGCCCATTAACTTTGCATGGCTGCATATATTTGCTTAGTCTAATGGACTATGTTGCCTATGATTTCATTGGATTGATAGGCCAGATAATGTCTTTTGCATTTGTTTGGCCATGTTGTGTGCGCAGTCTCTAGGATTATGTGAATTAATGTAGAGTCCTTTACCTACTTCTCTGTGTTGGTGTAGAGGTAGTCTTTTTGCTTAAGCTGCGAAAGGTTGTTGGTTCGACTTTGAGGCAAGGCCCATGGAGTTTGTATGGATGCATGTAATTGCCTATTTCAGTTGACTGTGTTACCTATGAGTTCCTATTAGATTGATAGGCCAGGTACTACCTTTTGCTTTTGTTTGGCCATGTTGTGTGCGCAGTCACTAGGATTATGTGAACTAATGTAAACGCAGTTTTCAACTTCTCTGTGTTGGTGTAGTGGTAGGCTCTTTTCTTGGTCTGCGAGAAAATGTGGGTTTGACTCTGAGGCAAAGCCCATAGACTTTGTATGGCTGCATGTAATTGCCTAGTCCAATGAACTGTGTTGCCTATGAGTTTTCATTGGACTGATAGGCCAGGTATTGTCTTTAGTTTGGTTATGTTGTGTGCGAAGTCGGTAGGATTATGTGAATTAATGTAGAATCAGTTTCCCACTTCTCTGTGTTGGTGTAGTGGAAGGCGCTTTGCTTGGCTGCGAGAAGTTGTGGGTTTGACTCTGAGGCAAGGCCCATGGACTTTGTATGGCTGCATGTAATTGCCTAGTTCAATGGACTGTGTTGCCTATGAGTATCCATTGGCTTGATAGGCCAGGTAATGTCTTTTGCTTCTGTTTGGCCATGTTGTGTGCGCAGTCACTAGGATTATGTGAATTAATGTAGATGCAGCTTCCTACTTCTTTGTGTTGGTGTGGTTGTAGGCTCTTTGCTTGTTCTGCCAGAGGTTGTGGGATAGACTCTGTATGGCTGCATGTAATTGCCTAGTCCAATGGATGGGGTTGCCTCTGAGTTTCCATTGGATTGATAGGCCAGGTACTGTCTTTTGCTTTTGTTTGGCCATGTTGTGTGCGCAGTCACTAGGATTATGTGAGTTAATGTAGAGTCGGTTTCACACTTCTCCGTGTTGCTGTAGTGGTAGGCTTTTTTCTTGGGCTGCGAGAGGTTGTGAGTTCGACTCTGAGGCAAGGCCCATGGACTTTTTATGGCTGCATGTAATTGCATAGTCCAATGGACTGTGTTACCTATGAGATTCCATTGGATTGATAGGCCAGGTGCCTTCTTTTGCTTTTGTTTGGCCATGTTTTGTACGCAGTCACTAGGATTATGTGAATTAATGTTGAGTCAGTTTCCCACTTCTCTGTGTTGGTGTAGTGGTAGGCTCTTTGCTTGGGCTGGGAGAGGTTGTGAGTTCGACTCAAATGCAAGGCTCATGGACTTTGTATGGCTGCATCTAATTGCCTAGTCCAAAGGACTGTGTTGCCTATGAGTTTCCATTGGATTGATAGGCCAGGTATTGACTTTTGCTTTCGTTTGGCCATGTTGTGTGCGCAGTCACTAGGATTATGTGAATTAATATAGAGTCAGTTTCACATTTCTCTGTGTTGGTGTAGTGGTAGGCTCTTTGCTTGAGCTGCGAGAGGTTGTGGATTTGACTCTGAGGCAAGGCCCTTGGACTTTTTATGGCTGCATGTAATTGCCTAGTATAATGGACTGTGTTGCCTATGAGTTTCCATTGGATTGATAGGCCAGGTATTGACTTTTGCTTTCGTTTGGCCATGTTGTGTGCGCAGTCACTAGGTTTATGTGAATTAATGTAGAGTCAGGTTCACATTTCTCTGTGTTGGTGTAGTAGTAGGCTCTTTGCTTAAACTGCAAGAGGTTGTGAGTTCGACTTTGAGGCAAGGCCCATGGACATTGTATGGCTGCATGTTATTGCCTAGTCCAATGGACTATGTTGCTTATGAGCTTCAATTGGATTGATAGGCCAGATACTGTCTTTTGCTTTTGTTTGGCCATGTTGTGTGCGCAGTCACTAGGATTATGTGAATTAATGTAGAGTCATTCACCTACTTCTCTGTGTTGGTTTAGTGGTAGGCTCTTTGCTTGTTCTCCAAGAGGTTGTGGGTTCGACTCTGAGGCAAGGCCCATGAACTTTGTATGGCTGCATGTATTTGCATAGTCTAATGGACTGTGTTGCCTATGAGTTTCCATTGGATTGATAGGCCAGATAATGTCTTTTGCATTTGTTTGGCCATGTTGTGTGCACAGTCACTAGGATTATGTGAACTAATGTAAACTCTGTTACCAACGTCTCTGTGTTGGTGTAGTGGTAGGCTCTTTGCTTGGGCTGCGAGAAATTGTGGGTTTTACTCTGAGGCAAAGCCCATGGACTTTGTATGGCTGCATGTAATTGTCTTGTCCAATGGACTGTGTTGCCTATGAGTTTCCACTGGTTTGATAGGCCAGGTAATGTCTTTTGCTTTTGTTTGGCCATGTTGTGTGCGCAGTCACTAGGAATATGTGAATTAATGTAGACGCAGCTTCCTACTTTTTGTGTTGGTGTAGTTGTAAGCTCTTTGCTTGTTCTGCCAGAGGTTGTGGGTTTGACTCTGAGGCAAGGCCCATGGACTTTGTATGGCTGCATGTAATTGCCTAGTCCAATGCACTATGTTGTCTATGAGTTTCCATTGGATTGATAGGCCAGGGACTGTCTTTTGCTTTTGTTTGGCCATGTTGTGTGCGCAGTCACTAGGATTATGTGAATTTATGTTGAGTCAGTTTCGCTTTTCTCTGTGTTGGTGTAGTGGTAGGCTCTTTGCTTGGGCTGAGAGAGGTTGTGGGTTTGACTCTGAGACAAGGCCCATGGACTTTGTATGGCTGCATGTAATTGCCTAGTCCAATTGATTGCGTTGCCTATGAGTTTCCATTGGATTGATAGGCCAGGTATTGACTTTTGCTTTCGTTTGGCCATGTTGTGTGCGCAGTCACTAGGATTATGTGAATTAATATAGAGTCAGTTTCACATTTCTCTGTGTTGGTGTAGTGGTAGGCTCTTTGCTTGAGCTGCGAGAGGTTGTGGATTTGACTCTGAGGCAAGGCCCTTGGACTTTTTATGGCTGCATGTAATTGCCTAGTATAATGGACTGTGTTGCCTATGAGTTTCCATTGGATTGATAGGCCAGGTATTGACTTTTGCTTTCGTTTGGCCATGTTGTGTGCGCAGTCACTAGGTTTATGTGAATTAATGTAGAGTCAGGTTCACATTTCTCTGTGTTGGTGTAGTAGTAGGCTCTTTGCTTAAACTGCAAGAGGTTGTGAGTTCGACTTTGAGGCAAGGCCCATGGACATTGTATGGCTGCATGTTATTGCCTAGTCCAATGGACTATGTTGCTTATGAGCTTCAATTGGATTGATAGGCCAGATACTGTCTTTTGCTTTTGTTTGGCCATGTTGTGTGCGCAGTCACTAGGATTATGTGAATTAATGTAGAGTCATTCACCTACTTCTCTGTGTTGGTTTAGTGGTAGGCTCTTTGCTTGTTCTCCAAGAGGTTGTGGGTTCGACTCTGAGGCAAGGCCCATGAACTTTGTATGGCTGCATGTATTTGCATAGTCTAATGGACTGTGTTGCCTATGAGTTTCCATTGGATTGATAGGCCAGATAATGTCTTTTGCATTTGTTTGGCCATGTTGTGTGCACAGTCACTAGGATTATGTGAACTAATGTAAACTCTGTTACCAACGTCTCTGTGTTGGTGTAGTGGTAGGCTCTTTGCTTGGGCTGCGAGAAATTGTGGGTTTTACTCTGAGGCAAAGCCCATGGACTTTGTATGGCTGCATGTAATTGTCTTGTCCAATGGACTGTGTTGCCTATGAGTTTCCACTGGTTTGATAGGCCAGGTAATGTCTTTTGCTTTTGTTTGGCCATGTTGTGTGCGCAGTCACTAGGAATATGTGAATTAATGTAGACGCAGCTTCCTACTTTTTTGTGTTGGTGTAGTTGTAAGCTCTTTGCTTGTTCTGCCAGAGGTTGTGGGTTTGACTCTGAGGCAAGGCCCATGGACTTTGTATGGCTGCATGTAATTGCCTAGTCCAATGGACTATGTTGTCTATGAGTTTCCATTGGATTGATAGGCCAGGGACTGTCTTTTGCTTTTGTTTGGCCATGTTGTGTGCGCAGTCACTAGGATTATGTGAATTTATGTTGAGTCAGTTTCGCTTTTCTCTGTGTTGGTGTAGTGGTAGGCTCTTTGCTTGGGCTGAGAGAGGTTGTGGGTTTGACTCTGAGACAAGGCCCATGGACTTTGTATGGCTGCATGTAATTGCCTAGTCCAATTGATTGCGTTGCCTATGAGTTTCCATTGGATTGATAGGCCAGGTACCGTCTTTTGCTTTTGTTTGGCCATGTTGTGTGCGCAGTCACTAGGATTATGTGAATTAATGTAGAATCTGTTTTCCACTTCTCTGTGTTGGTGTATTGGTAGGCTCTTTGCTTGGGCTACGAGAGGTTGTGGGTTTGACTCTGGGGCAAGGCCCATGGGCTTTGTATAGCTGCATGCAATTGCCTAGTCCAATGTACTGTGTTACCTATGAGTTTACATTGGATTGATAGGCCAGGTAATGTCTTTTGCTTTTGTTTGGCCATGTTGTGTGCGCAGTCACTAGGATTATGTGAATTAATGTAGAGTCAGTTTCCAACTTCTCTGTGTTGGTTTAGTGGTAGGCTCTTTGCTTGTTCTCCAAGAGGATGTGGGTTCGACTCTGAGGCAAGGCCCATGAACTTTGTATGGCTGCATGTATTTGACTAGTCTAATGGACTGTGTTGCCTATGAGTTTTCATTGGATTGATAGGCCAGGTATTGTCTTTTGTTTGGCCATGTTGTGTGCGCAGTCGGTAGGATTATGTGAATTAATGTAGAATCAGTTTCCCACTTCTCTGTGTTGGTGTAGTGGTAGGCTCCTTGCTTGGGCTGCGAGAAGTTGTGGGTTTGACTTTTAGGCAAAGCCCATGGACTTTGTATGGCTGCATGTAATTGCCTAGTCCAATGGACTGTGTTGCCAATGAGTTTCCATTGAATTGATAGGCCAGGTATTGTCTTTTGTTTAGCCATGTTGTGTGCGCAGTCGGTAGGATTATGTGAATTAATGTAGAAACAGTTTCCCACTTCTCTGTGTTGGTGTAGTGGTAGGCTCTTTGCTTGGCTGCGAGAGGTTGAGGGTTTGACTCTGAGGCAAGGCCCATGGACTTTGTATGTCTCCATGTAATTTTCTAGTCCAATGGACTGTGTTGCCTATGAGTTTCCATTGGATTGATAAGCCAGGTACTGACTTTTGCTTTTGTTTGGCCATGCTGTGTGCGCAGTCGGTAGGATTATGTGAATTAATGTAGTACCAGTTTCTCACTTTTCTGTGTTGGTGTAGTAGTAGGCTCTTTGCTTGGCTGCGCGAGGTTGTGGGTTTGACTCTGAGGCAAGGCCCATGGACTTTGTATGTCTCCATGTAATTGTCTAGTCCAATGGACTGTGTTGCCTATGAGTTTCCATTGGATTGATAGGCCAGGTACTGCCTTTTGCTTTTGTTTGGCCATGTTGTGTGCGCAGTCACTAGGATTATGTGAATTAATGTAGAGTCGGTTCCCAACTTCTCTGTGTTGGTTTAGGGGTAGGCTCTTTGCTTAAGCTGCGAGAGGTTGTGGGTTCGACTCTGAGGCAAGGCCCATGGAGTTTGTATGGCTGCATATAATTGCGTAGTTCAATTTACTGTGTTGCCTATGAGTTCCCATTGGATTGATAGGCCAGGTACTGCCTTTTGCTTTTGTTTGGCCATGTTGTGTGCGCAGTCACTAGGATTATGTGAATTAATGTAGAGTCTGGTTCACATTTCTCTGTGTTGGTGTAGTGGTAGGCTCTTTGCTTGAGCTGCGAGAGGTTGTGAGTTCGACTTTGAGGCAAGGCCCATGGACGTTGTATGGCTGCATGTTATTGCCTAGTCCAATGGACTATGTTGCCTATGAGTTTTAATTGGAATGATAGGCCAGGTACTGTCTTTTGCTTTTGTTTGGCCATGTTGTGTGCGCAGTCACTAGGATTATGTGAATTAATGTAGAGTCAGTTTCACACTTCTCTGTGTTGCTGTAGTGGTAGGCTTTTTTCTTGGGCTGCGAGATGTTGTGAGTTCGACTCTGAGGCAAGGCCCATGGACTTTGTATGGCTGCATGTAATTGCCTAGTCCAATGGACTGTGTTGCCAATGAGTTTCCATTGGATTGATAGGCCAGGTACTGTCTTTTGCTTTCGTTTGGCCATGTTGTGTGCGCAGTCACTAGGATTATTTGAGTTAATGAAGAGTCAGTTTCAAACTTCTCTGTGTTGGTGTAGTGGTAGGCTCTTTGCTTTGGCTGCGAGAAGTTGTGGGTTTGACTCTAATGCAAGGTTCATGGACTTTGTATAACTGCATGTAATTGCCTAGTCCACTGGACTGTGTTGCCTATGAGTTTCCATTGGATTGATAGGCCAGGTATTGACTTTTGCTTTCGTTTGGCCATGTTGTGTGCGCAGTCACTAGGATTATGTGAATTAATGTAGAGTCAGTTTCACATTTCTCTGTGTTGGTGTAGTGGTAGGATCTTTGCTTGGGCTGCGAGAGGTTGTGAGTTCGACTTTGAGGCAAGGCCCATGGACTTTGTATGGCTGCATGTTATTGCCTAGTCCAATGGACTGTGTTGCCTATGAGTTTCCATTGGATTGATAGGCCAGGTATGGACTTTTGCTTTCGTTTGGCCATGTTGTGTGCGCAGTCACTAGGATTATGTGAATTAATGTAGAGGCAGGTTCACATTTCTCTGTGTTGGTGTAGTGGTAGGCTCTTTGCTTGAGCTGCGAGAGGTTGTGAGTTCGACTTTGAGGCAAGGCCCATGGACTTTGTATGGCTGCATGTTATTGCCTAGTCCAATGGACTGTGTTGCCTATGAGTTTCCATTGGATTGATAAGCCAGGTACTGTCTTTTGCTTTTGTTTAGCCATGTTGTGTGCGCAGTCGGTAGGATTATGTGAATTAATGTAGAATCAGTTTCCCACTTCTCTGTATTGGTGTAGTGGTAGGCTCTTTGCTTAGCTGCGAGAGGTTGTGGGTTTGACTCTGAAGCAAGGCCCATGGACTTTGTATGTCTCCATGTAATTGTCTAGTCCAATGGACTGTGTTGCCTATGAGTTTCCATTGGATTGATAGGCCAGGTACTGTCTTTTGCTTTTGTTTGGCCATGTTGTGTGCGCAGTCACTAGGATTATGTGAATTAATGTAGAGTCAGTTTCCAACTTCTCTGTGTTGGTTTAGTGGTAGGCTCTTTGCTTGTTCTCCAAGAGGTTGTGGGTTCGACTCTGAGGCAAGGCCCATGAACTTTGTATGGCTGCATGTATTTGCCTAGTCTAATGGACTGTGTTGCCTATGAGTTTCCATTGGATTGATAGGCCAGATAATGTCTTTTGCATTTGTTTCGCAATGTTGTGTGCACAGTCACTAGGATTATGTGAACTAATGTAAACTCAGTTTCCATCTTGTCTGTGTTGGTGTAGTGGTAGGCTCTTTGCTTGGGCTGCGACAAATTGTGGGTTTGACTCAGAGGCAAAGCCCATGGACTTTGTATGGCTGCATGTAATTGTTTAGTCCAATGGACTGTGTTGCATATGAGTTTCCATTGGCTTGATAGGCCAGGTAATGTCTTTTGCTTTTGTTTGGCCATGTTGTGTGCGCAGTCTCTAGGAATATGTGAATTAATGTAGACGCACCTTCCTACTTTTTTGTGTTGGTGTAGTTGTAAGCTCTTTGCTTGTTCTGACAGAGGTTGTGGGTTTGACTCTGAGGCAAGGCCCATGGACTTTGTATGGCTGCATGTAATTGCCTAGTCCAATGGACTATGTTGTATATGAGTTTCCATTGGATTGATAGGCCAGGGACTGTCTTTTGCTTTTGTTTGGCCATGTTGTGTGCGCAGTCACTAGGATTATGTGAATTAATGTAAACTCAGTTTCCAACTTCTCTGTGTTGGTGTAGTGGTAGTCTCTTTGCTTAAGCTGCGAGAGATTGTGGGTTCGACTCTGAGGCAAGGCCCATGGAGTTTGTATGGCTGCATGTAATCGCCTAGTTCAATTGACTGTGTTGCCTATGAGTTCCCATCGGATTGATAGGCCAGGTACTGTCTTTTGCTTTTGTTTGGCCATGTTGTGTGCGCAGTCACTAGGATTATGTGAACTAATGTAAACTCAGATTCCAACTTCTCTGTGTTGGTGTAGTGGTAGGCTCTTTGCTTGGGCTGCGAGAAATTGTGGGTTCGACTCTGAGGCAAGGCCCATGGAGTTTGTATGGCTGCATGTAATCGCCTAGTTCAATTGACTGTGTTGCCTATGAGTTTCCATTGGCTTGATAGGCTAGGTAATGTCTTCTGCTTTTGTTTGGCCATGTTGTGTGCGCAGTCACTAGGATTATGTGAATTAATGTAGACGCAGCTTCCTACTTCTTTGTGTTTTTGTAGTTGTAGGCTCTTTGCTTGTTCTGCCAGAGGTTGTGGGTTTGACTCTGAGGCAAGGCCCATGGACTTTGTATGGCTGCATGTAATTGCCTAGTCCAATGGACTATGTTGCCTATGAGTTTCCATTGGATTGATAGGCCAGGTACTGCCTTTTGCTTTTGTTTGACCATGTTGTGTGCGCAGTCACTAGGGTTATGGGAATTAATGTAGAGTCAGTTTCCCACTTCTCTGTGTTGGTGTAGTGGTAGGCTCTTTGCTTGGGCTGCGAGAGGTTGTGGGTTCGACTCTAATGCAAGGCTCATGGACTTTGAATGGCTGCATGTAATTGCTTAGTCCAATGGACTGTGTTGCCTATGAGTTTCTATTGGATTGATAGGCCAGTTACTGTCTTTTGTTTTCGTTTGGCCATGTTGTGTGCACAGTCACTAGGATTATGTGAAATAATGTAGAGTCAGGTTTACATTTCTCTGTGTTGGTGTAGTGGTAGGCTCTTTGCTTGAGCTGCGAGAGGTTGTGAGTTCGACTTTGAGGCAAGGCCCATGGACTTTGTATGGCTGCATGTAATTGCCTAGTCCAATTGATTGCTTTGCCTATGAGTTTCTATTGGATTGATAGGCCAGGTACTGTCTTTTTCTTTTGTTTGGCAATGTTGTGTGCGCAGTCACTAGGATTATGTGAATTAATGTAGAGTCATTCACCTACTTCTCTGTGTTGGTGTAGTGGTAGTCTCTTTGCTTAAGCTGCAAGAGGTTGTGGGTTCGACTCTGAGGCAAGGCCCCTGGAGTTTGTATGGCTGCATGTAATTGCCTATTTCAATTAACTGTTTTGCCTATGAGTTCCCATTGGATTGATAGGCCAGGTACTGTCTTTTGCTTTTGTTTGGCCATGTTGTGTGCGCAGTCACTAGGATTATGTGAACTAATGTAAACTCAGTTTCCAACTTCTCTGTCTTGGTGTAGTGGTAGGCTCTTTGCTTGGGCTGCGAGAAATTGTGGGTTTGACTCTGAGGCAAAGCCCATGGACTTTATATGGCTACGTGTAATTGCCTAGTCCAATGGACTGTGTTGCCTATGAGTTTCCATTGGATTGATTGGCCAGGTATTATCTTTTGTTTGGTTATGTTGTGTGCGCAGTCGGTAGGATTATGTGAATTAATGTAGAATCAGTTTCCCAGTTCTCTGTGTTGCTGTAGTGGAAGGCTCTTTGCTTAGCTGCAAGAGGTTGTGGGTTTGACTCTGAGGCAAGGCCCATGGAGTTTGTATGGCTGCATGTAATTGCCTAGTTCAATTAACTGTGTTGCCTATGAGTTCCCATTGGATTGATAGGCCAGGTACTGTCTTTTGCTTTTGTTTGGCCATGTTGTGTGCGCAGTCACTAGGATTATGTGAATTAATGTAGACGCAGCTTCCTACTTCTTTGTGTTGGTGAAGTTGTAGGCTCTTTGCTTGTTCTGCCAGAGATTGTGGGTATGACTCTGAGGCAAGGCCCATGGACTTTGTATGGCTGCATGTAATTGCGTAGTCCATTGGACTATGTTGTCTATGAGTTACCATTGGATTGATAGGCCAGGGACTGTCTTTTGTTTTTGTTTGGTCATGTTGTGTGCGCAGTCACTAGGATTATGTGAATTAATGTAGAGTCATTCTCTTCTCTGTGTTGGTGTAGTGGTAGGCTCTTTCCTTGGGTTACAAGAAGTTGTGGGTTTGACTTTGAGGCAAAGCCCATGGACTTTGTATGGTTGAATGTAATTGCCTAGTCCAATGGACTGTGTTGCCTATGAGTTTTCATTGAATGAATAGGCCAGGTATTGTCTTTTGTTTGGCCATGTTGTGTGCGCAGTCGGTAGGATTATGTGAATTAATGTAGAATCAGTTTCCCACTTCTCTGTGTTAGTGTAGTGGTAGGCTTTTTGCTTGGCTGCGAGAAGTTGTGGGTTTGACTCTGAGGCAAGGCCCATGGACTTTGTATGTCTCCATGTAATTGTCTAGTCCAATGGACTGTGTTGCCTATGAGTTTCCATTGGATTGATAGGCCAGGTACTGTCTTTTGCTTTTGTTTGGCCATGTTGTGTTCGCAGTCACTAGGATTATGTGAATTAATGTAGAAATGGTTTTCCACTTCTCTGTGTTGGTGTATTGGTAGGCTCTTTGCCTTGGCTATGAGAGGTTGTGGGTTTGACTCTGGGGCAAGGCCCATGGGCTTTGTATGGCTGCATGTAATTGCCTAGTCCAATGTACTGTGTTACCTATGAGTTTCCGTTGGATTGATAGGCCACGTACTGTCTTTTGCTTTTGTTTGGCCATGTTGTGTGCGCAGTCACTAGGATTATGTTAATTAATGTAGAGTCGGTTTCCAACTTCTCTGAGTTGGTTTAGTGGTAGGCTCTTTGCTTGTTCTCCAAGAGGTTGTGGGTTCGACTCTGAGGCAATGCCCATGAACTTTACATGGCTGCATGTAAGTGCCTAGTCTAATGGACTGTGTTGCCTATGAGTTTCCATTGGATTGATAGGCCAGATAATGTCTTTTGCATTTGTTTGGCCATGTTGTGTGCGTAGTCACTAGGATTATGTGAATTAATGTAGAGTCATTCACCTACTTCTCTGTGTTGGTGTAGTGGTAGGCTCTTTGCCCTGGCTACGAGAGTTTGTGGGTTCGACTCTGGGGCAAGACCCATGGGCTTTGTATGGCTGCATGTAATTGCCTAGTCCAATGTACTGTGTTACCTATGAGTTTCTATTGGATTGATAGGCTAGGTACTGTCTTTTGCTTTTGTTTGGCCATGTTGTGTGCGCAGTCACTAGGATTATGTTAATTAATGTAGAGTCGGTTTCCAACTTCACTGAGTTGGTTTAGTGGTAGGCTCTTTGCTTGTTCTCCAAGAGGTTGTGGGTTCGACTCTGAGGCAAGGCCCATGAACTTTGTTTGGCTGCATGTAATTGCCTAGTCTAATGGACTGTGTTGCCTATGAGTTTCCATTTGATTGAATGGCCAGGTACTGTCTTTTGTTTTCGTTTGGCCATGTTGTGTGCGCAGTCACTAGGATTATGTGAATTAATGCTATTGGATTTTTCAAGTCAGTATTCACACAGCAGTTTCTGCTATTTCATGTATTCCCCTTACATAGTCACTGGTGTGCATACCTTATCTCCCCATAGTGATGTTTTTTTAGGTTTTTGCACCCAGTTCGGACTTAGAATGGTGTTCCAAACGTTATTCCTATTTGTTAGTATTTTTTCGTTTGTGAACCCTCCCCAACCACACCTATTGCCAATCCATATCATACGCATAAATAGCCTGGGTCTCAGCTTCCCATACACGGCAAACCCACAACCTCTCAAAGCCCAAGCAAAGAGCCTACCACTACACCAACAAAGAGAAATGTGAAACTGACTCTACATTAATTCACATATTCCTAGTGACTGCGCACACAACATGGCCAAACAAAAGCAAAAGAAAGCACCTGGCCTATCAATCCAATGGAAACTCATAGGTAACGCAGTCCATTGGACTATGCAATTAAATGCAGCCATACAAAGTCCATGGGCCTTGCCTCAGAGTCGAACTCACAACCTCTCGCAGCCCAACAAAAAAGCCTACCACTTCAGCAACACAGAGAAGTGTGAAACTGTCTCTACATTAACTCACATAATCCTAGTGACTGCGCACAAAACATGGCCAAACGAAAACAAAAGACAGTACCTGGCCTATCAATCCATTGGACTAGGCAATTACATGCAGCCATACAAAGTCCATGGGCCTTGCCTCAGAGTCAAACCCACAACCTCTTACAGCCCAAGCAAAGAGCCCACCACTACACCAACACAGAGAAGTGCGAAACTGACTCAACATAAATTCACATAATCCTAGTGACTGCGCACACAACATGGCCAAACAAAAGCTAAAGACAGTCCCTTGCCTATCAATCCGCGAAATGCCTTAAAAATGGCTTTAAAATGGATTTGGAGCATGGAGACGATTATCTCGGGATTGCAAGATAACCAAACAAAACTTTTAGTGGATTTCTACTTATTTTATTAAATATCATCTCCACCAAACAGGACAAGCTTGCATCTGTTATAGTTTTGGAGAAAAATGTGTTCATTTCATGTATGCGCGAAATGCCTTAAAAATGGCTTTAAAATGGATTTGGAGCATGGAGACGATTATCTCGGGATTGCAAGATAACCAAACAAAACTTTTAGTGGATTTCTACTTATTTTATTAAATATCATCTCCACCAAACAGGACAAGCTTGCATCTGTTATAGTTTTGGAGAAAAATGTGTTCATTTCATGTATGCGCGAAATGCCTTAAAAATGGCTTTAAAATGGATTTGGAGCATGGAGACGATTATCTCGGGATTGCAAGATAACCAAACAAAACTTTTAGTGGATTTCTACTTATTTTATTAAATATCATCTCCACCAAACAGGAAAAGCTTGCATCTGTTATAGTTTTGGAGAAAAATGTGTTCATTTCATGTATGCGCGAAATGCCTTAAAAATGGCTTTAAAATGGATTTGGAGCATGGAGACGATTATCTCGGGATTGCAAGATAACCAAACAAAACTTTTAGTGGATTTCTACTTATTTTATTAAATATCATCTCCACCAAACAGGACAAGCTTGCATCTGTTATAGTTTTGGAGAAAAATGTGTTCATTTCATGTATGCGCGAAATGCCTTAAAAATGGCTTTAAAATGGATTTGGAGCATGGAGACGATTATCTCGGGATTGCAAGATAACCAAACAAAACTTTTAGTGGATTTCTACTTATTTTATTAAATATCATCTCCACCAAACAGGACAAGCTTGCATCTGTTATAGTTTTGGAGAAAAATGTGTTCATTTCATGTATGCGCGAAATGCCTTAAAAATGGATTTGGAGCATGGAGACGATTATCTCGGGATTGCAAGATAACCAAACAAAACTTTTAGTGGATTTCTACTTATTTTATTAAATATCATCTCCACCAAACAGGACAAGCTTGCATCTGTTATAGTTTTGGAGAAAAATGTGTTCATTTCATGTATGCGCGAAATGCCTTAAAAATGGCTTTAAAATGGATTTGGAGCATGGAGACGATTATCTCGGGATTGCAAGATAACCAAACAAAACTTTTAGTGGATTTCTACTTATTTTATTAAATATCATCTCCACCAAACAGGACAAGCTTGCATCTGTTATAGTTTTGGAGAAAAATGTGTTCATTTCATGTATGCGCGAAATGCCTTAAAAATGGCTTTAAAATGGATTTGGAGCATGGAGACGATTATCTCGGGATTGCAAGATAACCAAACAAAACTTTTAGTGGATTTCTACTTATTTTATTAAATATCATCTCCACCAAACAGGACAAGCTTGCATCTGTTATAGTTTTGGAGAAAAATGTGTTCATTTCATGTATGCGCGAAATGCCTTAAAAATGGCTTTAAAATGGATTTGGAGCATGGAGACGATTATCTCGGGATTGCAAGATAACCAAACAAAACTTTTAGTGGATTTCTACTTATTTTATTAAATATCATCTCCACCAAACAGGACAAGCTTGCATCTGTTATAGTTTTGGAGAAAAATGTGTTCATTTCATGTATGCGCGAAATGCCTTAAACATGGCTTTAAAATGGATTTGGAGCATGGAGACGATTATCTCGGGATTGCAAGATAACCAAACAAACCTTTTAGTGGATTTCTACTTATTTTATTAAATATCATCTCCACCAAACAGGACAAGCTTGCATCTGTTATAGTTTTGGAGAAAAATGTGTTCATTTCATGTATGCGCGAAATGCCTTAAAAATGGCTTTAAAATGGATTTGGAGCATGGAGACGATTATCTCGGGATTGCAAGATAACCAAACAAAACTTTTAGTGGATTTCTACTTATTTTATTAAATATCATCTCCACCAAACAGGACAAGCTTGCATCTGTTATAGTTTTGGAGAAAAATGTGTTCATTTCATGTATGCGCGAAATGCCTTAAAAATGGCTTTAAAATGGATTTGGAGCATGGAGACGATTATCTCGGGATTGCAAGATAACCAAACAAAACTTTTAGTGGATTTCTACTTATTTTATTAAATATCATCTCCACCAAACAGGACAAGCTTGCATCTGTTATAGTTTTGGAGAAAAATGTGTTCATTTCATGTATGCGCGAAATGCCTTAAAAATGGCTTTAAAATGGATTTGGAGCATGGAGACGATTATCTCGGGATTGCAAGATAACCAAACAAAACTTTTAGTGGATTTCTACTTATTTTATTAAATATCATCTCCACCAAACAGGACAAGCTTGCATCTGTTATAGTTTTGGAGAAAAATGTGTTCATTTCATGTATGCGCGAAATGCCTTAAAAATGGCTTTAAAATGGATTTGGAGCATGGAGACGATTATCTCGGGATTGCAAGATAACCAAACAAAACTTTTAGTGGATTTCTACTTATTTTATTAAATATCATCTCCACCAAACAGGAAAAGCTTGCATCTGTTATAGTTTTGGAGAAAAATGTGTTCATTTCATGTATGCGCGAAATGCCTTAAAAATGGCTTTAAAATGGATTTGGAGCATGGAGACGATTATCTCGGGATTGCAAGATAACCAAACAAAACTTTTAGTGGATTTCTACTTATTTTATTAAATATCATCTCCACCAAACAGGACAAGCTTGCATCTGTTATAGTTTTGGAGAAAAATGTGTTCATTTCATGTATGCGCGAAATGCCTTAAAAATGGCTTTAAAATGGATTTGGAGCATGGAGACGATTATCTCGGGATTGCAAGATAACCAAACAAAACTTTTAGTGGATTTCTACTTATTTTATTAAATATCATCTCCACCAAACAGGACAAGCTTGCATCAGTTATAGTTTTGGAGAAAAATGTGTTCATTTCATGTATGCGCGAAATGCCTTAAAAATGGCTTTAAAATGGATTTGGAGCATGGAGACGATTATCTCGGGATTGCAAGATAACCAAACAAAACTTTTAGTGGATTTCTACTTATTTTATTAAATATCATCTCCACCAAACAGGACAAGCTTGCATCAGTTATAGTTTTGGAGAAAAATGTGTTCATTTCATGTATGCGCGAAATGCCTTAAAAATGGCTTTAAAATGGATTTGGAGCATGGAGACGATTATCTCGGGATTGCAAGATAACCAAACAAAACTTTTAGTGGATTTCTACTTATTTTATTAAATATCATCTCCACCAAACAGGACAAGCTTGCATCTGTTATAGTTTTGGAGAAAAATGTGTTCATTTCATGTATGCGCGAAATGCCTTAAAAATGGCTTTAAAATGGATTTGGAGCATGGAGACGATTATCTCGGGATTGCAAGATAACCAAACAAAACTTTTAGTGGATTTCTACTTATTTTATTAAATATCATCTCCACCAAACAGGACAAGCTTGCATCTGTTATAGTTTTGGAGAAAAATGTGTTCATTTCATGTATGCGCGAAATGCCTTAAAAATGGCTTTAAAATGGATTTGGAGCATGGAGACGATTATCTCGGGATTGCAAGATAACCAAACAAAACTTTTAGTGGATTTCTACTTATTTTATTAAATATCATCTCCACCAAACAGGACAAGCTTGCATCTGTTATAGTTTTGGAGAAAAATGTGTTCATTTCATGTATGCGCGAAATGCCTTAAAAATGGCTTTAAAATGGATTTGGAGCATGGAGACGATTATCTCGGGATTGCAAGATAACCAAACAAAACTTTTAGTGGATTTCTACTTATTTTATTAAATATCATCTCCACCAAACAGGACAAGCTTGCATCTGTTATAGTTTTGGAGAAAAATGTGTTCATTTCATGTATGCGCGAAATGCCTTAAAAATGGCTTTAAAATGGATTTGGAGCATGGAGACGATTATCTCGGGATTGCAAGATAACCAAACAAAACTTTTAGTGGATTTCTACTTATTTTATTAAATATCATCTCCACCAAACAGGACAAGCTTGCATCTGTTATAGTTTTGGAGAAAAATGTGTTCATTTCATGTATGCGCGAAATGCCTTAAAAATGGCTTTAAAATGGATTTGGAGCATGGAGACGATTATCTCGGGATTGCAAGATAACCAAACAAAACTTTTAGTGGATTTCTACTTATTTTATTAAATATCATCTCCACCAAACAGGACAAGCTTGCATCTGTTATAGTTTTGGAGAAAAATGTGTTCATTTCATGTATGCGCGAAATGCCTTAAAAATGGCTTTAAAATGGATTTGGAGCATGGAGACGATTATCTCGGGATTGCAAGATAACCAAACAAAACTTTTAGTGGATTTCTACTTATTTTATTAAATATCATCTCCACCAAACAGGACAAGCTTGCATCTGTTATAGTTTTGGAGAAAAATGTGTTCATTTCATGTATGCGCGAAATGCCTTAAAAATGGCTTTAAAATGGATTTGGAGCATGGAGACGATTATCTCGGGATTGCAAGATAACCAAACAAAACTTTTAGTGGATTTCTACTTATTTTATTAAATATCATCTCCACCAAACAGGACAAGCTTGCATCTGTTATAGTTTTGGAGAAAAATGTGTTCATTTCATGTATGCGCGAAGTGCCTTAAAAATGGCTTTAAAATGGATTTGGAGCATGGAGACGATTATCTCGGGATTGCAAGATAACCAAACAAAACTTTTAGTGGATTTCTACTTATTTTATTAAATATCATCTCCACCAAACAGGACAAGCTTGCATCTGTTATAGTTTTGGAGAAAAATGTGTTCATTTCATGTATGCGCGAAATGCCTTAAAAATGGCTTTAAAATGGATTTGGAGCATGGAGACGATTATCTCGGGATTGCAAGATAACCAAACAAAACTTTTAGTGGATTTCTACTTATTTTATTAAATATCATCTCCACCAAACAGGACAAGCTTGCATCTGTTATAGTTTTGGAGAAAAATGTGTTCATTTCATGTATGCGCGAAATGCCTTAAAAATGGCTTTAAAATGGATTTGGAGCATGGAGACGATTATCTCGGGATTGCAAGATAACCAAACAAAACTTTTAGTGGATTTCTACTTATTTTATTAAATATCATCTCCACCAAACAGGACAAGCTTGCATCTGTTATAGTTTTGGAGAAAAATGTGTTCATTTCATGTATGCGCGAAATGCCTTAAAAATGGCTTTAAAATGGATTTGGAGCATGGAGACGATTATCTCGGGATTGCAAGATAACCAAACAAAACTTTTAGTGGATTTCTACTTATTTTATTAAATATCATCTCCACCAAACAGGACAAGCTTGCATCTGTTATAGTTTTGGAGAAAAATGTGTTCATTTCATGTATGCGCGAAATGCCTTAAAAATGGCTTTAAAATGGATTTGGAGCATGGAGACGATTATCTCGGGATTGCAAGATAACCAAACAAAACTTTTAGTGGATTTCTACTTATTTTATTAAATATCATCTCCACCAAACAGGACAAGCTTGCATCTGTTATAGTTTTGGAGAAAAATGTGTTCATTTCATGTATGCGCGAAATGCCTTAAAAATGGCTTTAAAATGGATTTGGAGCATGGAGACGATTATCTCGGGATTGCAAGATAACCAAACAAAACTTTTAGTGGATTTCTACTTATTTTATTAAATATCATCTCCACCAAACAGGACAAGCTTGCATCTGTTATAGTTTTGGAGAAAAATGTGTTCATTTCATGTATGCGCGAAATGCCTTAAAAATGGCTTTAAAATGGATTTGGAGCATGGAGACGATTATCTCGGGATTGCAAGATAACCAAACAAAACTTTTAGTGGATTTCTACTTATTTTATTAAATATCATCTCCACCAAACAGGACAAGCTTGCATCTGTTATAGTTTTGGAGAAAAATGTGTTCATTTCATGTATGCGCGAAGTGCCTTAAAAATGGCTTTAAAATGGATTTGGAGCATGGAGACGATTATCTCGGGATTGCAAGATAACCAAACAAAACTTTTAGTGGATTTCTACTTATTTTATTAAATATCATCTCCACCAAACAGGACAAGCTTGCATCTGTTATAGTTTTGGAGAAAAATGTGTTCATTTCATGTATGCGCGAAATGCCTTAAAAATGGCTTTAAAATGGATTTGGAGCATGGAGACGATTATCTCGGGATTGCAAGATAACCAAACAAAACTTTTAGTGGATTTCTACTTATTTTATTAAATATCATCTCCACCAAACAGGACAAGCTTGCATCTGTTATAGTTTTGGAGAAAAATGTGTTCATTTCATGTATGCGCGAAATGCCTTAAAAATGGCTTTAAAATGGATTTGGAGCATGGAGACGATTATCTCGGGATTGCAAGATAACCAAACAAAACTTTTAGTGGATTTCTACTTATTTTATTAAATATCATCTCCACCAAACAGGACAAGCTTGCATCTGTTATAGTTTTGGAGAAAAATGTGTTCATTTCATGTATGCGCGAAATGCCTTAAAAATGGCTTTAAAATGGATTTGGAGCATGGAGACGATTATCTCGGGATTGCAAGTTAACCAAACAAAACTTTTAGTGGATTTCTACTTATTTTATTAAATATCATCTCCACCAAACAGGACAAGCTTGCATCTGTTATAGTTTTGGAGAAAAATGTGTTCATTTCATGTATGCGCGAAATGCCTTAAAAATGGCTTTAAAATGGATTTGGAGCATGGAGACGATTATCTCGGGATTGCAAGATAACCAAACAAAACTTTTAGTGGATTTCTACTTATTTTATTAAATATCATCTCCACCAAACAGGACAAGCTTGCATCTGTTATAGTTTTGGAGAAAAATGTGTTCATTTCATGTATGCGCGAAATGCCTTAAAAATGGCTTTAAAATGGATTTGGAGCATGGAGACGATTATCTCGGGATTGCAAGATAACCAAACAAAACTTTTAGTGGATTTCTACTTATTTTATTAAATATCATCTCCACCAAACAGGACAAGCTTGCATCTGTTATAGTTTTGGAGAAAAATGTGTTCATTTCATGTATGCGCGAAATGCCTTAAAAATGGCTTTAAAATGGATTTGGAGCATGGAGACGATTATCTCGGGATTGCAAGATAACCAAACAAAACTTTTAGTGGATTTCTACTTATTTTATTAAATATCATCTCCACCAAACAGGACAAGCTTGCATCTGTTATAGTTTTGGAGAAAAATGTGTTCATTTCATGTATGCGCGAAATGCCTTAAAAATGGCTTTAAAATGGATTTGGAGCATGGAGACGATTATCTCGGGATTGCAAGATAACCAAACAAAACTTTTAGTGGATTTCTACTTATTTTATTAAATATCATCTCCACCAAACAGGACAAGCTTGCATCTGTTATAGTTTTGGAGAAAAATGTGTTCATTTCATGTATGCGCGAAATGCCTTAAAAATGGCTTTAAAATGGATTTGGAGCATGGAGACGATTATCTCGGGATTGCAAGATAACCAAACAAAACTTTTAGTCGATTTCTACTTATTTTATTAAATATCATCTCCACCAAACAGGACAAGCTTGCATCTGTTATAGTTTTGGAGAAAAATGTGTTCATTTCATGTATGCGCGAAATGCCTTAAAAATGGCTTTAAAATGGATTTGGAGCATGGAGACGATTATCTCGGGATTGCAAGATAACCAAACAAAACTTTTAGTGGATTTCTACTTATTTTATTAAATATCATCTCCACCAAACAGGACAAGCTTGCATCTGTTATAGTTTTGGAGAAAAATGTGTTCATTTCATGTATGCGCGAAATGCCTTAAAAATGGCTTTAAAATGGATTTGGAGCATGGAGACGATTATCTCGGGATTGCAAGATAACCAAACAAAACTTTTAGTGGATTTCTACTTATTTTATTAAATAGCATCTCCACCAAACAGGACAAGCTTGCATCTGTTATAGTTTTGGAGAAAAATGTGTTCATTTCATGTATGCGCGAAATGCCTTAAAAATGGCTTTAAAATGGATTTGGAGCATGGAGACGATTATCTCGGGATTGCAAGATAACCAAACAAAACTTTTAGTGGATTTCTACTTATTTTATTAAATATCATCTCCACCAAACAGGACAAGCTTGCATCTGTTATAGTTTTGGAGAAAAATGTGTTCATTTCATGTATGCGCGAAATGCCTTAAAAATGGCTTTAAAATGGATTTGGAGCATGGAGACGATTATCTCGGGATTGCAAGATAACCAAACAAAACTTTTAGTGGATTTCTACTTATTTTATTAAATATCATCTCCACCAAACAGGACAAGCTTGCATCTGTTATAGTTTTGGAGAAAAATGTTTTCACGAACCTGAGGCAACTGAGAACCCTTCAGTGAAGGAATTCCACTAACCCTCACAAAACCAACCAGGGGCCTCCCTGCAGTAACTCAGGTAGTTGTACCCATTCTCTTTCCGCATTCTATGTGTTCTTCTTTCTTCTTTTTTTTCTTTTTTCTTCTTTTTATTTCTATCATGTAGTTCAGGGGTTTATAGATATATGTCCTGCATTTCATATTTCCTTTAGTGGTGCTTCTTACCCATTCTCATATCATTTACCCTAGTATTTCATGATCCTGAGGCGACTGAGAACCCTTTAATAAAGGAATCCTTTTTCACCTGAATTGTCAAGTGATACTTACCAGTGACTATCACGTAATGTTACAGGTAGTTCCATTTTCTTCCTCTTCTTTCTCTCCTTTCTTCTTTGTCACACGGTCCATTGTGTTATAGCCCACGTGTCATGATAACACTTGTACCATCTTTTCATTTAGATTCCACCTACAATTATTTACCGATTCCAGTTCTGGAATAGGCTTTCATCATCTACTCACTAGAATTCTCAAGTGCATAAGGTACTGAGACATATACATGTTCACACCATTATAAAGAACAAAGTATAAACATTGAGGTTTTTCTCACACCCATGTTCCTGTGTTCTTTGATATGATATGTGTTCATTTCCTTCACTATATAGGATTGCAAGTTTTCCATTTGTACCTTAATGGCAATGACGCTATACAATTGAACACATATCATCCTGTTATCCATATAGGTGTGTATTTACCTGCTTGACTATTTTTGGTTGTTTGATCCAGAATGTTTCTCCAGATAGGTCATGTGGAAATTTTCTTTCCTCAGTACAAATGTTTTCACTATGGCTTTGGAAAAATTTTTTGTATGTGCCTCATGGTCATTTGACCCATTGTACTCTCAAGTAGCAATATATTGTACTGTTATGTTGTACTATGTACTAATTACGTGTTTATATGGTTTTGTAACCCTTTATGATCTTAGATAACTTTATCCTTGATAAAGACCTAAAAACAAGGTCGAAACGTTGGATGAATTATCCTTTTGCACAAATAAAGAATTTTCAGCATTCCAAGAGTTCTTTTCTTACGTTATTAATCACTATAGTGTACCAGAGCTATTTCTTTTGAATTGACTCTTATTTTTTCTGAGCACCTGCTATATACACAGTGAGCCAGACATATTCAATTTTCATTCAGAAGGCAGAGGGAAGCCTTAGCAGCTGAGCATAAATCTTTGCTTGTGAGCATTAGAACAGGCCGGCGATTACAGGGTAACATGAAAAATGTCCAGCTTGCATTATGACTAGAACATGACAATATCCTTTTAAGTACTAACCTATGATGCGTTCCTAAGCAGTTGATGTTATATGTTCTACATTTCATTTTCTGCATACTTTACAAGTAGTAGAATTTGCTTTGATATAGGCAACTGGATTTTCACAATGAAAAGGCAAAGGATAACGCCCGAAAAAGACGCCATACATTATGTCAGTGCCATCACTGACAAACCTGGATTGACCATGAAATACGGTATGGAGAGCTGTTGTCATCGTATTAGATAGATAAGAATGATTATATGTATTGTAGAAATGTCTCCTATCATGTTCCCTAATTTTTTATTATGTCCACATCCTGGTCCCCATCTTGGACATCATAACAAACGTGCACTTTTTTGTTTAATTTACACATTGGACCATAGGAAAAATGACACTACAGCTACAGAGGTGACCGTCTGATAGCCCAGCTCGACTATCCATCTCTACTGAAGACCCTTTCAGCTTTTTGAGAGTTGGGTGGAGGACATCATCTCTGAAAATAGGGTCCCACAGCTGCACCCCATCAGTGTGAGCAGGACTCTTAGGACTCTTAGAAGAGTCAATGCTCTGAGACCATGGGGGGCGCTTAGCCCCCTCTCTTCGTCACTGAGGATGATTTCATTTTTCAGGGATTAGAGAGGGTGGTCCTTGTGGTGGACTGCAGGTATGGAGAGCTGTTGTCATCGTATTAAATAGATAAGAATGATTATATGTATTGTAGAAATGTCTCCTATCATGTTCCCTAATTTTTTATTATGTCCACATCCTGGTCCCCATCTTGGACATCATAACAAACGTGCACTTTTTTGTTTATTTTACACATTGGACCATAGGAAAAATGACACTACAGCTACAGAGGTGACCGTCTGATAGCCCAGCTCGACTATCCATCTCTACTGAAGACCCTTTCAGCTATTTGAGAGTTGGGTGGAGAACATCATCTCTGAAAATAGGGTCCCACAGCTGCACCCCATCAGTGTGAGCAGGACTCTTAGGACACTTAGAAGAGTCAATGCTCTGAGACCATGGGGGGCGCTTAGCCCCCTCTCTTCGTCACTGAGGATGATTTCACTTTTCAGGGAATAGAGAGGGTGGTCCTTGTGGTGGACTGCAGGTATGGAGAGCTGTTGTCATCGTATTAGATAGATAAGAATGATTATATGTATTGTAGAAATGTCTCCTATCATGTTCCCTATTTTTTTATTATGTCCACATCCTGGTCCCCATCTTGGACATCATAACAAACGTGCACTTTTTTGTTTAATTTACACATTGGACCATAGGAAAAATGACACTACAGCTACAGAGGTGACCGTCTGATAGCCCAGCTCGACTATCCATCTCTACTGAAGACCCTTTCAGCTTTTTGAGAGTTGGGTGGAGGACATCATCTCTGAAAATAGGGTCCCACAGCTGCACCCCATCAGTGTGAGCAGGAATCTTAGGACTCTTAGAAGAGTCAATGCTCTGAGACCATGGGGGGCGCTTAGCCCCCTCTCTTCGTCACTGAGGATGATTTCATTTTTCAGGGATTAGAGAGAGTGGTCCTTGTGGTGGACTGCAGGTATGGAGAGCTGTTGTGATCGTATTAGATAGATAAGAATGATTATATGTATTGTAGAAATGTCTCCTATCATGTTCCCTAATTTTTTATTATGTCCACATCCTGGTCCCCATCTTGGACATCATAACAAACGTGCACTTTTTTGTTTAATTTACACATTGGACCATAGGAAAAATGACACTACAGCTACAGAGGTGACCGTCTGATAGCCCAGCTCGACTATCCATCTCTACTGAAGACCCTTTCAGCTTTTTGAGAGTTGGGTGGAGGACATCATCTCTGAAAATAGGGTCCCACAGCTGCACCCCATCAGTGTAAGCAGGACTCTTAGGACTCTTAGAAGAGTCAATGCTCTAAAACCATGGGGGGCGCTTAGCCCCCTCTCTTCGTCCCTGAGGATGATTTCATTTTTCAGGGATTAGAGAGGGTGGTCCTTGTGGTGGACTGCAGGTATGGAGAGCTGTTGTCATCGTATTAGATAGATAAGAATGATTATATGTATTGTAGAAATGTCTCCTATCATGTTCCCTAATTTCTTATTATGTCCACATCCTGGTCCCCATCTTGGACATCATAACAAACGTGCACTTTTTTGTTTAATTTACACATTGGACCATAGGAAAAATGACACTACAGCTACAGAGGTGACCGTCTGATAGCCCAGCTCGACTATCCATCTCTACTGAAGACCCTTTCAGCTTTTTGAGAGTTGGGTGGAGGACATCATCTCTGAAAATAGGGTCCCACAGCTTCACCCCATCAGTGTGAGCAGGACTCTAAGGACTCTTAGAAGAGTCAATGCTCTGGTACCATGGGGGGCGCTTGGCCCCCTCTCTTCGTCACTGAGGATGATTTCATTTTTCAGGGATTAGAGAGGGTGGTCCTTGTGGTGGACTGCAGGTATGGAGAGCTGTTGTCATCGTATTAGATAGATAAGAATGATTATATGTATTGTAGAAATGTCTCCTATCATGTTCCCTAATTTTTTATTATGTCCACATCCTGGTCCCCATCTTGGACATCATAACAAATGTGCACTTTTTTGTTTAATTTACACATTGGACCATAGGAAAAATGACACTACAGCTACAGAGGTGACCGTCTGATAGCCCAGCTCGACTATCCATCTCTACTGAAGACCCTTTCAGCTTTTTGAGAGTTGGGTGGAGGACATCATCTCTGAAAATAGGGTCCCACAGCTTCACCCCATCAGTGTGAGCAGGACTCTTAGGACTCTTAGAAGAGTCAATGCTCTGGTACCATGGGGGGCGCTTGGCCCCCTCTCTTCGTCACTGAGGATGATTTCATTTTTCAGGGATTAGAGAGGGTGGTCCTTGTGGTGGACTGCAGGTATGGAGAGCTGTTGTCATCGTATTAGATAGATAAGAATGATTATATGTATTGTAGAAATGTCTCCTATCATGTTCCCTAATTTTTTATTATGTCCACAACCTGGTCCCCATCTTGGACATCATAACAAACGTGCACTTTTTTGTTTAATTTACACATTGGACCATAGGAAAAATGACACTACAGCTACAGAGGTGACCGTCTGATAGCCCAGCTCGACTATCCATCTCTACTGAAGACCCTTTCAGCTTTTTGAGAGTTGGGTGGAGGGCATCATCTCTGAAAATAGGGTCCCACAGCTGCACCCCATCAGTGTGAGCAGGACTCTTAGGACTCTTAGAAGAGTTAATGCTCTGAGACCATGGGGGCGCTTAGCCCCCTCTCTTCGTCACTGAGGATGATTTCATTTTTCAGGGATTAGAGAGGGTGGTCCTTGTGGTGGACTGCAGGTATGGAGAGCTGTTGTCATCGTATTAGATAGATAAGAATGATTATATGTATTGTAGAAATGTCTCCTATCATGTTCCCTAATTTTTTATTATGTCCACATCCTGGTCCCCATCTTGGACATCATAACAAACGTGCACTTTTTTGTTTAATTTACACATTGGACCATAGGAAAAATGACACTACAGCTACAGAGGTGACCGTCTGATAGCCCAGCTCGACTATCCATCTCTACTGAAGACCCTTTCAGCTTTTTGAGAGTTGGGTGGAGGACATCATCTCTGAAAATAGGGTCCCACAGCTGCACCCCATCAGTGTGAGCAGGACTCTTTGGACTCTTAGAAGAGTCAATGCTCTGAGACCATTGGGGGCACTTAGCCCCCTCTCTTCATCACTGAGGATGATTTCATTTTTCAGGGATTAGAGAGGGTGGTCCTTGTGGTGGACTGCAGATATGGAGAGCTGTTATCATCGTATTAGATAGATAAGAATGATTATATGTATTGTAGAAATGTCTCCTATCATGTTCCCTAATTTTTTATTATGTCCACATCCTGGTCCCCATCTTGGACATCATAACAAACGTGCACTTTTTTGTTTAATTTACACATTGGACCATAGGAAAAATGACACTACAGCTACAGAGGTGACCGTCTGATAGCCCAGCTCGACTATCCATCTCTACTGAAGACCCTTTCAGCTTTTTGAGAGTTGGGTGGAGAACATCATCTCTGAAAATAGGGTCCCACAACTGCACCCCATCACTGTGAGCAGGACTCTTAGGACTCTTAGAAGAGTCAATGCTCTGAGACCATGGGGGGCGCTTAGCCCCCTCTCTTCGTCACTGAGGATGATTTCACTTTTCAGGGAATAGAGAGGGTGGTCCTTGTGGTGGACTGCAGGTATGGAGAGCTGTTGTCATCGTATTAGATAGATAAGAATGATTATATGTATTGTAGAAATGTCTCCTATCATGTTCCCTATTTTTTTATTATGTCCACATCCTGGTCCCCATCTTGGAAATCATAACAAACGTGCACTTTTTTGTTTAATTTACACATTGGACCATAGGAAAAATGACACTACAGCTACAGAGGTGACCGTCTGATAGCCCAGCTCGACTATCCATCTCTACTGAAGACCCTTTCAGCTTTTTGAGAGTTGGGTGGAGGACATCATCTCTGAAAATAGGGTCCCACAGCTGCACCCCATCAGTGTGAGCAGGAATCTTAGGACTCTTAGAAGAGTCAATGCTCTGAGACCATGGGGGGTGCTTAGCCCCCTCTCTTCGTCACTGAGGATGATTTCATTTTTCAGGGATTAGAGAGCTTGCATCTGTTATAGTTTTGGAGAAAAATGTGTTCATTTCATGTATGCGCGAAATGCCTTAAAAATGGCTTTAAAATGGATTTGGAGCATGGAGACGATTATCTCGGGATTGCAAGATAACCAAACAAAACTTTTAGTGGATTTCTACTTATTTTATTAAATATCATCTCCACCAAACAGGACAAGCTTGCATCTGTTATAGTTTTGGAGAAAAATGTGTTCATTTCATGTATGCGCGAAATGCCTTAAAAATGGCTTTAAAATGGATTTGGAGCATGGAGACGATTATCTCGGGATTGCAAGATAACCAAACAAAACTTTTAGTGGATTTCTACTTATTTTATTAAATATCATCTCCACCAAACAGGACAAGCTTGCATCTGTTATAGTTTTGGAGAAAAATGTGTTCATTTCATGTATGCGCGAAATGCCTTAAAAATGGCTTTAAAATGGATTTGGAGCAAGGAGACGATTATCTCGGGATTGCAAGATAACCAAACAAAACTTTTAGTGGATTTCTACTTATTTTATTAAATATCATCTCCACCAAACAGGACAAGCTTGCATCTGTTATAGTTTTGGAGAAAAATGTGTTCATTTCATGTATGCGCGAAATGCCTTAAAAATGGCTTTAAAATGGATTTGGAGCATGGAGACGATTATCTCGGGATTGCAAGATAACCAAACAAAACTTTTAGTGGATTTCTACTTATTTTATTAAATATCATCTCCACCAAACAGGACAAGCTTGCATCTGTTATAGTTTTGGAGAAAAATGTGTTCATTTCATGTATGCGCGAAATGCCTTAAAAATGGCTTTAAAATGGATTTGGAGCATGGAGACGATTATCTCGGGATTGCAAGATAACCAAACAAAACTTTTAGTGGATTTCTACTTATTTTATTAAATATCATCTCCACCAAACAGGACAAGCTTGCATCTGTTATAGTTTTGGAGAAAAATGTGTTCATTTCATGTATGCGCGAAATGCCTTAAAAATGGCTTTAAAATGGATTTGGAGCATGGAGACGATTATCTCGGGATTGCAAGATAACCAAACAAAACTTTTAGTGGATTTCTACTTATTTTATTAAATATCATCTCCACCAAACAGGACAAGCTTGCATCTGTTATAGTTTTGGAGAAAAATGTGTTCATTTCATGTATGCGCGAAATGCCTTAAAAATGGCTTTAAAATGGATTTGGAGCATGGAGACGATTATCTCGGGATTGCAAGATAACCAAACAAAACTTTTAGTGGATTTCTACTTATTTTATTAAATATCATCTCCACCAAACAGGACAAGCTTGCATCTGTTATAGTTTTGGAGAAAAATGTGTTCATTTCATGTATGCGCGAAATGCCTTAAAAATGGCTTTAAAATGGATTTGGAGCAAGGAGACGATTATCTCGGGATTGCAAGATAACCAAACAAAACTTTTAGTGGATTTCTACTTATTTTATTAAATATCATCTCCACCAAACAGGACAAGCTTGCATCTGTTATAGTTTTGGAGAAAAATGTGTTCATTTCATGTATGCGCGAAATGCCTTAAAAATGGCTTTAAAATGGATTTGGAGCATGGAGACGATTATCTCGGGATTGCAAGATAACCAAACAAAACTTTTAGTGGATTTCTACTTATTTTATTAAATATCATCTCCACCAAACAGGACAAGCTTGCATCTGTTATAGTTTTGGAGAAAAATGTGTTCATTTCATGTATGCGCGAAATGCCTTAAAAATGGCTTTAAAATGGATTTGGAGCATGGAGACGATTATCTCGGGATTGCAAGATAACCAAACAAAACTTTTAGTGGATTTCTACTTATTTTATTAAATATCATCTCCACCAAACAGGACAAGCTTGCATCTGTTATAGTTTTGGAGAAAAATGTGTTCATTTCATGTATGCGCGAAATGCCTTAAAAATGGCTTTAAAATGGATTTGGAGCATGGAGACGATTATCTCGGGATAGTAAGATAACCAAACAAAACTTTTAGTGGATTTCTACTTATTTTATTAAATATCATCTCCACCAAACAGGACAAGCTTGCATCTGTTATAGTTTTGGAGAAAAATGTGTTCATTTCATGTATGCGCGAAATGCCTTAAAAATGGCTTTAAAATGGATTTGGAGCATGGAGACGATTATCTCGGGATTGCAAGATAACCAAACAAAACTTTTAGTGGATTTCTACTTATTTTATTAAATATCATCTCCACCAAACAGGACAAGCTTGCATCTGTTATAGTTTTGGAGAAAAATGTGTTCATTTCATGTATGCGCGAAATGCCTTAAAAATGGCTTTAAAATGGATTTGGAGCATGGAGACGATTATCTCGGGATTGCAAGATAACCAAACAAAACTTTTAGTGGATTTCTACTTATTTTATTAAATATCATCTCCACCAAACAGGACAAGCTTGCATCTGTTATAGTTTTGGAGAAAAATGTGTTCATTTCATGTATGCGCGAAATGCCTTAAAAATGGCTTTAAAATGGATTTGGAGCATGGAGACGATTATCTCGGGATTGCAAGATAACCAAACAAAACTTTTAGTGGATTTCTACTTATTTTATTAAATATCATCTCCACCAAACAGGACAAGCTTGCATCTGTTATAGTTTTGGAGAAAAATGTGTTCATTTCATGTATGCGCGAAATGCCTTAAAAATGGCTTTAAAATAGATTTGGAGCATGGAGACGATTATCTCGGGATTGCAAGATAACCAAACAAAACTTTTAGTGGATTTCTACTTATTTTATTAAATATCATCTCCACCAAACAGGACAAGCTTGCATCTGTTATAGTTTTGGAGAAAAATGTGTTCATTTCATGTATGCGCGAAATGCCTTAAAAATGGCTTTAAAATGGATTTGGAGCATGGAGACGATTATCTCGGGATTGCAAGATAACCAAACAAAACTTTTAGTGGATTTCTACTTATTTTATTAAATATCATCTCCACCAAACAGGACAAGCTTGCATCTGTTATAGTTTTGGAGAAAAATGTGTTCATTTCATGTATGCGCGAAATGCCTTAAAAATGGCTTTAAAATGGATTTGGAGCATGGAGACGATTATCTCGGGATTGCAAGATAACCAAACAAAACTTTTAGTGGATTTCTACTTATTTTATTAAATATCATCTCCACCAAACAGGACAAGCTTGCATCTGTTATAGTTTTGGAGAAAAATGTGTTCATTTCATGTATGCGCGAAATGCCTTAAAAATGGCTTTAAAATGGATTTGGAGCATGGAGACGATTATCTCGGGATTGCAAGATAACCAAACAAAACTTTTAGTGGATTTCTACTTATTTTATTAAATATCATCTCCACCAAACAGGACAAGCTTGCATCTGTTATAGTTTTGGAGAAAAATGTGTTCATTTCATGTATGCGCGAAATGCCTTAAAAATGGCTTTAAAATGGATTTGGAGCATGGAGACGATTATCTCGGGATTGCAAGACAACCAAACAAAACTTTTAGTGGATTTCTACTTATTTTATTAAATATCATCTCCACCAAACAGGACAAGCTTGCATCTGTTATAGTTTTGGAGAAAAATGTGTTCATTTCATGTATGCGCGAAATGCCTTAAAAATGGCTTTAAAATGGATTTGGAGCAAGGAGACGATTATCTCGGGATTGCAAGATAACCAAACAAAACTTTTAGTGGATTTCTACTTATTTTATTAAATATCATCTCCACCAAACAGGACAAGCTTGCATCTGTTATAGTTTTGGAGAAAAATGTGTTCATTTCATGTATGCGCGAAATGCCTTAAAAATGGCTTTAAAATGGATTTGGAGCATGGAGACGATTATCTCGGGATTGCAAGATAACCAAACAAAACTTTTAGTGGATTTCTACTTATTTTATTAAATATCATCTCCACCAAACAGGACAAGCTTGCATCTGTTATAGTTTTGGAGAAAAATGTGTTCATTTCATGTATGCGCGAAATGCCTTAAAAATGGCTTTAAAATGGATTTGGAGCATGGAGACGATTATCTCGGGATTGCAAGATAACCAAACAAAACTTTTAGTGGATTTCTACTTATTTTATTAAATATCATCTCCACCAAACAGGACAAGCTTGCATCTGTTATAGTTTTGGAGAAAAATGTGTTCATTTCATGTATGCGCGAAATGCCTTAAAAATGGCTTTAAAATGGATTTGGAGCATGGAGACGATTATCTCGGGATTGCAAGATAACCAAACAAAACTTTTAGTGGATTTCTACTTATTTTATTAAATATCATCTCCACCAAACAGGACAAGCTTGCATCTGTTATAGTTTTGGAGAAAAATGTGTTCATTTCATGTATGCGCGAAATGCCTTAAAAATGGCTTTAAAATGGATTTGGAGCATGGAGACGATTATCTCGGGATTGCAAGATAACCAAACAAAACTTTTAGTGGATTTCTACTTATTTTATTAAATATCATCTCCACCAAACAGGACAAGCTTGCATCTGTTATAGTTTTGGAGAAAAATGTGTTCATTTCATGTATGCGCGAAATGCCTTAAAAATGGCTTTAAAATGGATTTGGAGCATGGAGACGATTATCTCGGGATTGCAAGATAACCAAACAAAACTTTTAGTGGATTTCTACTTATTTTATTAAATATCATCTCCACCAAACAGGACAAGCTTGCATCTGTTATAGTTTTGGAGAAAAATGTGTTCATTTCATGTATGCGCGAAATGCCTTAAAAATGGCTTTAAAATGGATTTGGAGCATGGAGACGATTATCTCGGGATTGCAAGATAACCAAACAAAACTTTTAGTGGATTTCTACTTATTTTATTAAATATCATCTCCACCAAACAGGACAAGCTTGCATCTGTTATAGTTTTGGAGAAAAATGTGTTCATTTCATGTATGCGCGAAATGCCTTAAAAATGGCTTTAAAATGGATTTGGAGCATGGAGACGATTATCTCGGGATTGCAAGATAACCAAACAAAACTTTTAGTGGATTTCTACTTATTTTATTAAATATCATCTCCACCAAACAGGACAAGCTTGCATCTGTTATAGTTTTGGAGAAAAATGTGTTCATTTCATGTATGCGCGAAATGCCTTAAAAATGGCTTTAAAATGGATTTGGAGCATGGAGACGATTATCTCGGGATTGCAAGATAACCAAACAAAACTTTTAGTGGATTTCTACTTATTTTATTAAATATCATCTCCACCAAACAGGACAAGCTTGCATCTGTTATAGTTTTGGAGAAAAATGTGTTCATTTCATGTATGCGCGAAATGCCTTAAAAATGGCTTTAAAATGGATTTGGAGCATGGAGACGATTATCTCGGGATTGCAAGATAACCAAACAAAACTTTTAGTGGATTTCTACTTATTTTATTAAATATCATCTCCACCAAACAGGACAAGCTTGCATCTGTTATAGTTTTGGAGAAAAATGTGTTCATTTCATGTATGCGCGAAATGCCTTAAAAATGGCTTTAAAATGGATTTGGAGCATGGAGACGATTATCTCGGGATTGCAAGATAACCAAACAAAACTTTTAGTGGATTTCTACTTATTTTATTAAATATCATCTCCACCAAACAGGACAAGCTTGCATCTGTTATAGTTTTGGAGAAAAATGTGTTCATTTCATGTATGCGCGAAATGCCTTAAAAATGGCTTTAAAATGGATTTGGAGCATGGAGACGATTATCTCGGGATTGCAAGATAACCAAACAAAACTTTTAGTGGATTTCTACTTATTTTATTAAATATCATCTCCACCAAACAGGACAAGCTTGCATCTGTTATAGTTTTGGAGAAAAATGTGTTCATTTCATGTATGCGCGAAATGCCTTAAAAATGGCTTTAAAATGGATTTGGAGCATGGAGACGATTATCTCGGGATTGCAAGATAACCAAACAAAACTTTTAGTGGATTTCTACTTATTTTATTAAATATCATCTCCACCAAACAGGACAAGCTTGCATCTGTTATAGTTTTGGAGAAAAATGTGTTCATTTCATGTATGCGCGAAATGCCTTAAAAATGGCTTTAAAATGGATTTGGAGCATGGAGACGATTATCTCGGGATTGCAAGATAACCAAACAAAACTTTTAGTGGATTTCTACTTATTTTATTAAATATCATCTCCACCAAACAGGACAAGCTTGCATCTGTTATAGTTTTGGAGAAAAATGTGTTCATTTCATGTATGCGCGAAATGCCTTAAAAATGGCTTTAAAATGGATTTGGAGCATGGAGACGATTATCTCGGGATTGCAAGATAACCAAACAAAACTTTTAGTGGATTTCTACTTATTTTATTAAATATCATCTCCACCAAACAGGACAAGCTTGCATCTGTTATAGTTTTGGAGAAAAATGTGTTCATTTCATGTATGCGCGAAATGCCTTAAAAATGGCTTTAAAATGGATTTGGAGCATGGAGACGATTATCTCGGGATTGCAAGATAACCAAACAAAACTTTTAGTGGATTTCTACTTATTTTATTAAATATCATCTCCACCAAACAGGACAAGCTTGCATCTGTTATAGTTTTGGAGAAAAATGTGTTCATTTCATGTATGCGCGAAATGCCTTAAAAATGGCTTTAAAATGGATTTGGAGCATGGAGACGATTATCTCGGGATTGCAAGATAACCAAACAAAACACATTTTTCTCCAAAACTATAACAGATGCAAGCTTGTCCTGTTTGGTGGAGATGATATTTAATAAAATAAGTAGAAATCCACTAAAAGTTTTGTTTGGTTATCTTGCAATCCCGAGATAATCGTCTCCATGCTCCAAATCCATTTTAAAGCCATTTTTAAGGCATTTCGCGCATACATGAAATGAACACATTTTTCTCCAAAACTATAACAGATGCAAGCTTGTCCTGTTTGGTGGAGATGATATTTAATAAAATAAGTAGAAATCCACTAAAAGTTTTGTTTGGTTATCTTGCAATCCCGAGATAATCGTCTCCATGCTCCAAATCCATTTTAAAGCCATTTTTAAGGCATTTCGCGCATACATGAAATGAACACATTTTTCTCCAAAACTATAACAGATGCAAGCTTGTCCTGTTTGGTGGAGATGATATTTAATAAAATAAGTAGAAATCCACTAAAAGTTTTGTTTGGTTATCTTGCAATCCTGAGATAATCGTCTCCATGCTCCAAATCCATTTTAAAGCCATTTTTAAGGCATTTCGCGCATACATGAAATGAACACATTTTTCTCCAAAACTATAACAGATGCAAGCTTGTCCTGTTTGGTGGAGATGATATTTAATAAAATAAGTAGAAATCCACTAAAAGTTTTGTTTGGTTATCTTGCAATCCTGAGATAATCGTCTCCATGCTCCAAATCCATTTTAAAGCCATTTTTAAGGCATTTCGCGCATACATGAAATGAACACATTTTTCTCCAAAACTATAACAGATGCAAGCTTGTCCTGTTTGGTGGAGATGATATTTAATAAAATAAGTAGAAATCCACTAAAAGTTTTGTTTGGTTATCTTACTATCCCGAGATAATCGTCTCCATGCTCCAAATCCATTTTAAAGCCATTTTTAAGGCATTTCGCGCATACATGAAATGAACACATTTTTCTCCAAAACTATAACAGATGCAAGCTTGTCCTGTTTGGTGGAGATGATATTTAATAAAATAAGTAGAAATCCACTAAAAGTTTTGTTTGGTTATCTTGCAATCCCGAGATAATCGTCTCCATGCTCCAAATCCATTTTAAAGCCATTTTTAAGGCATTTCGCGCATACATGAAATGAACACATTTTTCTCCAAAACTATAACAGATGCAAGCTTGTCCTGTTTGGTGGAGATGATATTTAATAAAATAAGTAGAAATCCACTAAAAGTTTTGTTTGGTTATCTTGCAATCCCGAGATAATCGTCTCCATGCTCCAAATCCATTTTAAAGCCATTTTTAAGGCATTTCGCGCATACATGAAATGAACACATTTTTCTCCAAAACTATAACAGATGCAAGCTTGTCCTGTTTGGTGGAGATGATATTTAATAAAATAAGTAGAAATCCACTAAAAGTTTTGTTTGGTTATCTTGCAATCCCGAGATAATCGTCTCCATGCTCCAAATCCATTTTAAAGCCATTTTTAAGGCATTTCGCGCATACATGAAATGAACACATTTTTCTCCAAAACTATAACAGATGCAAGCTTGTCCTGTTTGGTGGAGATGATATTTAATAAAATAAGTAGAAATCCACTAAAAGTTTTGTTTGGTTATCTTGCAATCCCGAGATAATCGTCTCCATGCTCCAAATCCATTTTAAAGCCATTTTTAAGGCATTTCGCGCATACATGAAATGAACACATTTTTCTCCAAAACTATAACAGATGCAAGCTTGTCCTGTTTGGTGGAGATGATATTTAATAAAATAAGTAGAAATCCACTAAAAGTTTTGTTTGGTTATCTTGCAATCCCGAGATAATCGTCTCCATGCTCCAAATCCATTTTAAAGCCATTTTTAAGGCATTTCGCGCATACATGAAATGAACACATTTTTCTCCAAAACTATAACAGATGCAAGCTTGTCCTGTTTGGTGGAGATGATATTTAATAAAATAAGTAGAAATCCACTAAAAGTTTTGTTTGGTTATCTTGCAATCCCGAGATAATCGTCTCCATGCTCCAAATCCATTTTAAAGCCATTTTTAAGGCATTTCGCGCATACATGAAATGAACACATTTTTCTCCAAAACTATAACAGATGCAAGCTTGTCCTGTTTGGTGGAGATGATATTTAATAAAATAAGTAGAAATCCACTAAAAGTTTTGTTTGGTTATCTTGCAATCCCGAGATAATCGTCTCCATGCTCCAAATCCATTTTAAAGCCATTTTTAAGGCATTTCGCGCATACATGAAATGAACACATTTTTCTCCAAAACTATAACAGATGCAAGCTTGTCCTGTTTGGTGGAGATGATATTTAATAAAATAAGTAGAAATCCACTAAAAGTTTTGTTTGGTTATCTTGCAATCCCGAGATAATCGTCTCCATGCTCCAAATCCATTTTAAAGCCATTTTTAAGGCATTTCGCGCATACATGAAATGAACACATTTTTCTCCAAAACTATAACAGATGCAAGCTTGTCCTGTTTGGTGGAGATGATATTTAATAAAATAAGTAGAAATCCACTAAAAGTTTTGTTTGGTTATCTTGCAATCCCGAGATAATCGTCTCCATGCTCCAAATCCATTTTAAAGCCATTTTTAAGGCATTTCGCGCATACATGAAATGAACACATTTTTCTCCAAAACTATAACAGATGCAAGCTTGTCCTGTTTGGTGGAGATGATATTTAATAAAATAAGTAGAAATCCACTAAAAGTTTTGTTTGGTTATCTTGCAATCCCGAGATAATCGTCTCCATGCTCCAAATCCATTTTAAAGCCATTTTTAAGGCATTTCGCGCATACATGAAATGAACACATTTTTCTCCAAAACTATAACAGATGCAAGCTTGTCCTGTTTGGTGGAGATGATATTTAATAAAATAAGTAGAAATCCACTAAAAGTTTTGTTTGGTTATCTTGCAATCCCGAGATAATCGTCTCCATGCTCCAAATCCATTTTAAAGCCATTTTTAAGGCATTTCGCGCATACATGAAATGAACACATTTTTCTCCAAAACTATAACAGATGCAAGCTTGTCCTGTTTGGTGGAGATGATATTTAATAAAATAAGTAGAAATCCACTAAAAGTTTTGTTTGGTTATCTTGCAATCCCGAGATAATCGTCTCCATGCTCCAAATCCATTTTAAAGCCATTTTTAAGGCATTTCGCGCATACATGAAATGAACACATTTTTCTCCAAAACTATAACAGATGCAAGCTTGTCCTGTTTGGTGGAGATGATATTTAATAAAATAAGTAGAAATCCACTAAAAGTTTTGTTTGGTTATCTTGCAATCCCGAGATAATCGTCTCCATGCTCCAAATCCATTTTAAAGCCATTTTTAAGGCATTTCGCGCATACATGAAATGAACACATTTTTCTCCAAAACTATAACAGATGCAAGCTTGTCCTGTTTGGTGGAGATGATATTTAATAAAATAAGTAGAAATCCACTAAAAGTTTTGTTTGGTTATCTTGCAATCCCGAGATAATCGTCTCCATGCTCCAAATCCATTTTAAAGCCATTTTTAAGGCATTTCGCGCATACATGAAATGAACACATTTTTCTCCAAAACTATAACAGATGCAAGCTTGTCCTGTTTGGTGGAGATGATATTTAATAAAATAAGTAGAAATCCACTAAAAGTTTTGTTTGGTTATCTTGCAATCCCGAGATAATCGTCTCCATGCTCCAAATCCATTTTAAAGCCATTTTTAAGGCATTTCGCGCATACATGAAATGAACACATTTTTCTCCAAAACTATAACAGATGCAAGCTTGTCCTGTTTGGTGGAGATGATATTTAATAAAATAAGTAGAAATCCACTAAAAGTTTTGTTTGGTTATCTTGCAATCCCGAGATAATCGTCTCCATGCTCCAAATCCATTTTAAAGCCATTTTTAAGGCATTTCGCGCATACATGAAATGAACACATTTTTCTCCAAAACTATAACAGATGCAAGCTTGTCCTGTTTGGTGGAGATGATATTTAATAAAATAAGTAGAAATCCACTAAAAGTTTTGTTTGGTTATCTTGCAATCCCGAGATAATCGTCTCCATGCTCCAAATCCATTTTAAAGCCATTTTTAAGGCATTTCGCGCATACATGAAATGAACACATTTTTCTCCAAAACTATAACAGATGCAAGCTTGTCCTGTTTGGTGGAGATGATATTTAATAAAATAAGTAGAAATCCACTAAAAGTTTTGTTTGGTTATCTTGCAATCCCGAGATAATCGTCTCCATGCTCCAAATCCATTTTAAAGCCATTTTTAAGGCATTTCGCGCATACATGAAATGAACACATTTTTCTCCAAAACTATAACAGATGCAAGCTTGTCCTGTTTGGTGGAGATGATATTTAATAAAATAAGTAGAAATCCACTAAAAGTTTTGTTTGGTTATCTTGCAATCCCGAGATAATCGTCTCCATGCTCCAAATCCATTTTAAAGCCATTTTTAAGGCATTTCGCGCATACATGAAATGAACACATTTTTCTCCAAAACTATAACAGATGCAAGCTTGTCCTGTTTGGTGGAGATGATATTTAATAAAATAAGTAGAAATCCACTAAAAGTTTTGTTTGGTTATCTTGCAATCCCGAGATAATCGTCTCCATGCTCCAAATCCATTTTAAAGCCATTTTTAAGGCATTTCGCGCATACATGAAATGAACACATTTTTCTCCAAAACTATAACAGATGCAAGCTTGTCCTGTTTGGTGGAGATGATATTTAATAAAATAAGTAGAAATCCACTAAAAGTTTTGTTTGGTTATCTTGCAATCCCGAGATAATCGTCTCCATGCTCCAAATCCATTTTAAAGCCATTTTTAAGGCATTTCGCGCATACATGAAATGAACACATTTTTCTCCAAAACTATAACAGATGCAAGCTTGTCCTGTTTGGTGGAGATGATATTTAATAAAATAAGTAGAAATCCACTAAAAGTTTTGTTTGGTTATCTTGCAATCCCGAGATAATCGTCTCCATGCTCCAAATCCATTTTAAAGCCATTTTTAAGGCATTTCGCGCATACATGAAATGAACACATTTTTCTCCAAAACTATAACAGATGCAAGCTTGTCCTGTTTGGTGGAGATGATATTTAATAAAATAAGTAGAAATCCACTAAAAGTTTTGTTTGGTTATCTTGCAATCCCGAGATAATCGTCTCCATGCTCCAAATCCATTTTAAAGCCATTTTTAAGGCATTTCGCGCATACATGAAATGAACACATTTTTCTCCAAAACTATAACAGATGCAAGCTTGTCCTGTTTGGTGGAGATGATATTTAATAAAATAAGTAGAAATCCACTAAAAGTTTTGTTTGGTTATCTTGCAATCCCGAGATAATCGTCTCCATGCTCCAAATCCATTTTAAAGCCATTTTTAAGGCATTTCGCGCATACATGAAATGAACACATTTTTCTCCAAAACTATAACAGATGCAAGCTTGTCCTGTTTGGTGGAGATGATATTTAATAAAATAAGTAGAAATCCACTAAAAGTTTTGTTTGGTTATCTTGCAATCCCGAGATAATCGTCTCCATGCTCCAAATCCATTTTAAAGCCATTTTTAAGGCATTTCGCGCATACATGAAATGAACACATTTTTCTCCAAAACTATAACAGATGCAAGCTTGTCCTGTTTGGTGGAGATGATATTTAATAAAATAAGTAGAAATCCACTAAAAGTTTTGTTTGGTTATCTTGCAATCCCGAGATAATCGTCTCCATGCTCCAAATCCATTTTAAAGCCATTTTTAAGGCATTTCGCGCATACATGAAATGAACACATTTTTCTCCAAAACTATAACAGATGCAAGCTTGTCCTGTTTGGTGGAGATGATATTTAATAAAATAA